>NW_025745734.1:414216-469225 GCF_021184085.1 Oncorhynchus gorbuscha | reverse complement strand
AGAGGGTCAGATGTGGGTCTGGTTAACGTGAGGGATGTAAATGGCCCCAGACAGAGAGGGGTCAGATGTGGGTCTGGTTAACGTGAGGGATGTAAATGGCCCCAGACAGAGAGAGGGTCAGATGTGGGTCTGGTTAACGTGAGGGATGTAAATGGCCCTGGTTAACGTGAGGGATGTAAATGGCCCCAGACAGAGAGGGTCAGATGTGGGTCTGGTTAACGTTGTAAATGGCCCCAGACAGAGAGAGGGGTCAGATGTGGGTCTGGTTAGAGGGATGTGTAAATGGCCCCAGACAGAGAGAGGGTCAGATGTGGGTCTGGTTAACGTGAGGGATGTAAATGGCCCCAGACAGAGAGAGGGTCAGATGTGGGTCTGGTTAACGTGAGGGATGTAAATGGCCCCAGACAGAGAGAGGGTCAGATGTGGGTCTGGTTAACGTGAGGGATGTAAATGGCCCCAGACAGAGAGAGGGTCAGATGTGGGTCTGGTTAACGTGAGGGATGTAAATGGCCCCAGACAGAGAGAGGGTCAGATGTGGATCTAAACAATGTGAGTAATGCAAAGCCCCAGCTAGTCAGCCACACCTGTTGTTTAACAGGCTTGTAACATAGAAGTTACACAAGCTGCAACACAAGCTGCAAGAACAGGGCTGTGTCCCAAATGACACCCAATTCCCTTTATAGTGCACTACTTTTGACAGAGTGTGTATGTACACACACACTCAAAAGTTTGGCATCACTTAGAAATGTCCTTGTTTTTTCCCATTAAAATAACATCAAATTGATCAGAAATACAGGGTAGACCTTGTTAATGTTGTAAATTACTATTGTAGCTGGAAACGGCTGATTTTTTATGGAATATCTACATAGGCGTACAGAGGCCCATTATCAGCAACCATCACTCCTGTGTTCCAATGGCACATTGTGTTAGCTAATCCAAGTTTATCATTTCAAAAGGCTAATTGATCATTAGAAAACCCTTTTGCAATTATGTTAGCACAGCTGAAAACAGTTGTTCTGATTAAAGAAGCAATAAAACTGGCCTTCTTTAGACTAGTTGAGTATCTGAAGCATCAGCATTTGTGGGTTCGATTACAGGCACAAAATGGCCAGAAACAAATAACTTTCTTCTAAAACTCATCAGTCTATTCTTGTTCTGAAAATGAAGGCTATTCCATGCGAGAAATTGCCAGGAAACTGAAGATCTCGTACAACGCTGTGTACTACTCCCTTCACAGAACAGCACAAACTGGCTTTAACCAGAATAGAAAGAGGAGTGGGAGGCCCGGTGCACAACAGAGCAAGAGGACAAGTACATTAGAGTGTCTAGTTTGAGAAACAGACACCTCACAAGTCCTCAACTGGCAGCTTCATTAAATAATACCCGCAAAACACCAGTCTCAACGTCAACAGTGAAGAGGCGACTCTGGGATGCTGGCCTTCTAGGCAGAGTTGCAAAGAAAAATCCATATCTCAGACTGACCAATAAAAAGAAAATATTAAAAATGGGCAAAAGAACACAGACACTGGACAGAGGAACTCTGCCTAGAAGGCCAGCATCCCGGAGTCACCTCTTCACTGTTGACATTGAGACTGGTGGCAATGCCATTGGAACACAGGAGTGGTGGTTGCTGATAATGGGCCTCTGTACCATATTCTCTTTTTAGATTTTTTTTTTAATCAGTTGTTTCCGGGTACAATAGTAATTTACAACATTATCAATGTCTACACTGTATTGCTGGTCAATTTGATGTTATTTTAATGGACAATATTTTTACATTTTCTTTCAAAAACAGGACAATTCTAAGTGACCCCACACTTTTGAACGGTGATGTGTGTGAGTGAGTGATAGAGAGAAGTAAACAGTAGTTAGTATTTACACCTCAATTCATTCACAGCTATGTGTTTATGTTAACGAGAGCGAGCAGAGAGAGGAGAAATGTACCGTCAACATTGCACCACCCTGCCTGAGTCCCAAATGGCCTGCTATTCCCTTTATGAGGCACTACTTTTTCCATTCGGGTCCATTGGCCTCTGGTCAAGAGTAGTGCACTAGAAAGGGAAAATGGTACCATTTGGGTCTCCTCCCCCATCTATCCCATAATAAGGATAGTAGTAATAACATGACAGAGCCGGAGCATAGAGGATGTGTCAATCAGGAAGCATCCATTCAAACAGTCCTCTAGGGAACAGGATTCTTGGTTACATTCTCTGACAGAGTACACAGTGTGTGTGTGTGTGTGTGTGTGTGTGTGTGTGTGTGTGTGTGTGTGTGTGTGTGTGTGTGTGTGTGTGTGTGTGTGTGTGTGTGTGTGTGTGTGTGTGTGTGTGTGTGTGTGTGTGTGTGTGTGTGTGTGTGTGTGTGTGTGTGTGTGTCTGTGTGTGTGAGAGAGAGAAATGGCAGACCTGGGAGTTCTTCGTAGATGTCATCGTCAATAGGCGCCGCCTCGACAGCGCCAATGTCATCGTACGTCTCTTGATCCTCCTCGTCCAATGGAATGACCCCTGACATGTCTGCAAATACACACAGCCACCCACACACACAGCCTCAGATTAAATAAGGGAATTAGTCTATACTTGTTACTATCAAAATATTCATAAAAAGACTTGACATGAAAAGTACATTGGATAAAATATGAGGTCTAATGGTGAGTATTACAAACCTCTCAACACAAAATCTATCTGCTCCACCCATTCCTCTGCCTCTTTCTGAGATGACGCACAGAACTGAGAGAGCAGAAGAGAGACAGAGAGAGAGAAAGAGACAGAGAGAAAGAGAGAGAGAGAGAAGAGACAGAGAGAAAGAGACAGGGAGAAAGAGACAGACAGAGAGAAAGAGAGAGACAGAGAGAGAGACAGAGAGAGAGAGAGAGACAACAGAGACAGAGAGAGAGAGAGAGAGAGAGAGAGAGAGAGAGAGAGACAGAGAGAGAGAGACAGAGAGAGAGACAGAGAGAGGAAAACGACAGTAAGTAGTTGCCCCTAAATTAATTAGCATAAACAAATAGCCCTGTATTTATACATTAGCTAAACTTCCCTCAAGGAAGGAAAAAACTAGCTAAGAAACCTGCATATGTATGTGAGAAATACTTTACCAAAACTCTAAATGTGTGTGTTTTGCATCATCATTATGATGTGGTCAGTGGCACTTTGCTTCTTGAAAGTCCAATCTTTTGAAAAATTCACTGCTGACATGCAAAACATTTTGGGACTGTATCAACAGCGGACTAATGCAAACATTTAAAATATAGTTTGAATGGATTTTCCCTTTAAGGCGTAAATCATAGTTCACAGACACGAGGTAGTCCGGCGTCCGATTGGGACAAAGCCACGTGGCTCTGAGACCATCTGCAGGGGAACAGGGGAACGTAGTGCCTGAACACCTCTCCACAATCCCCAACCAACGTGACTCCTGTTCATTTCAATGTGTTGACAGTTGGAGAAATTGCTTGAGCTGAGCAGAGAACTCAACAAGTATGAAAGCCAAAGGTCCAATATTGTAGAACACTGCTGTGTGGACGTGTCCACGTTTTGGACTATGATCCAGGTTTAAAGGGACAGTATACCAGACAGATAAATCTTAGTCTTGGACTAAAAATATATTTCAATGAGATTCTATATATTCTCCAGGACTCAGGTGAATCGGTGTCCGGGAAACCGTCCTATAGTGGTTTCAGAAATGTTACATGGACAGACTGCAATGATTAGCGTATGGTATGCCCCTAAGTGTCATCAAGAGACGAGCTCTCTCACCTGATATACTCGCTTGTCAGAGGAAGAAATTTCAAAGCAGCAATCTTTCTTGGAATCTTTCCGCAAGGTGTTATTCATCTTGACACTGTAGCCATCAATTGCAAACTCGCCCTTCTGCTGCTTGTCTGTCAGAGGAGAGAGAGAGAAACAACTACAACAACAAGTCATGATTACTAGAGTAACATCACTGCTTGGCTAGAAATTCTATATATTCAATCAAAATTAAAAACTATGAAAAGATCAAATATACATTCCCAAACACCTCAAACTACAGTGGTCTGGGAAGTCATGAATGTTGAATACCTTTCTCACTACCGTAGTAGTAGAATGTCTGGTTGAGTACCTTTCTCACTACCGTAGTAGTAGAATGTCTGGTTGAGTACCTTTCTCACTACCGTAGTAGTAGAATGTCTGGTTGAGTACCTTTCTCACTACCGTAGTAGTAGAATGTCTGGTTGAGTACCTTTCTCACTACCGTAGTAGTAGAATGTCTGGTTGAGTACCTTTCTCACTACCGTAGTAGTAGAATGTCTGGTTGAGTACCTTTCTCACTACCGTAGTAGTAGAATGTCTGGTTGAGTACCTTTCTCACTACCGTAGTAGTAGAATGTCTGGTTGAGTACCTTTCTCACTACCGTAGTAGTAGAATGTCTGGTTGAGTACCTTTCTCACTACCGTAGTAGTAGAATGTCTGGTTGAGTACCTTTCTCACTACCGTAGTAGTAGAATGTCTGGTTGAGTACCTTTCTCACTACCGTAGTAGTAGAATGTCTGGTTGAGTACCTTTCCCACTACCGTAGTAATAGAATGTCTGGTTGAGTACCTTTCCCACTACCGTAGTAGTAGAATGTCTGGTTGAGTACCTTTCTCACTACCGTAGTAGTAGAATGTCTGGTTGAGTACCTTTCTCACTGCCGTAGTAGTAGAATGTCTGGTTGAGTACCTTTCTCACTACCGTAGTAGTAGAATGTCTGGTTGAGTACCTTTCTCACTACCGTAGTAGTAGAATGTCTGGTTGAGTACCTTTCTCACTACCGTAGTAGTAGAATGTCTGGTTGAGTACCTTTCTCACTGCCGTAGTAGTAGAATGTCTGGTTGAGTACCTTTCTCACTGCCGTAGTAGTAGAATGTCTGGTTGAGTACCTTTCTCACTGCCGTAGTAGTAGAATGTCTGGTTGAGTACCTTTCTCACTGCCGTAGTAGTAGAATGTCTGGTTGAGTACCTTTCTCACTACCGTAGTAGTAGAATGTCTGGTTGAGTACCTTTCTCACTACCGTAGTAGTAGAATGTCTGGTTGAGTACCTTTCTCACTACCGTAGTAGTAGAATGTCTGGTTGAGTACCTTTCTCACTGCCGTAGTAGTAGAATGTCTGGTTGAGTACCTTTCTCACTGCCGTAGTAGTAGAATGTCTGGTTGAGTACCTTTCTCACTACCGTAGTAGTAGAATGTCTGGTTGAGTACCTTTCTCACTACCGTAGTAGTAGAATGTCTAGTTGAGTACCTTTCTCACTACCGTAGTAGTAGAATGTCTGGTTGAGTACCTAGCTCACTGCCGTAGTAGTAGAATGTTTGGTTCATTACCTTTCTCACTGCCATAGTAGTAGAATGTCTGGTTGAGTACCTAGCTCACTGCCGTAGTAGTAGAATGTTTGGTTCATTACCTTTCTCACTACCGTAGTAGTAGAATGTCTGGTTGAGTACCTTTCTCACTGCCGTAGTAGTAGAATGTTTGGTTCATTACCTTTCTCACTACCGTAGTAGTAGAATGTCTGGTTGAGTACCTAGCTCACTGCCGTAGTAGTAGAATGTCTGGTTGAGTACCTAGCTCACTGCCGTAGTAGTAGAATGTTTGGTTCATTACCTTTCTCACTGCCGTAGTAGTAGAATGTCTGGTTGAGTACCTTTCTCACTACCGTAGTAGTAGAATGTCTGGTTGAGTACCTGGTAGTAGTAGAATGTTTGGTTGAGTACCTTTCTCACTGCCGTAGTAGTAGAATGTTTGGTTCAGTACCTTTCTCACTGCCATAGTAGTAGAATGTCTGGTTGAGTACTCTTCTCACTGCCGTAGTAGTAGAATGTTGTTTCCCCAAATGTCCCAGAGTGCGTGTCGTGTATGTAGTAAACACACCAATGTCGTATATAAACAGTGTTGTTTCCCAAAAGTCCCAGTAGTAGAATGTCTGGTTGAGTACCTTTCTCACTGTTGTTTCCCCAAAAGTCCCAGTAGTAGTAATGTCTGGTTGTTTCCCCAAATGTACCAGAGTGTGTGTCGTGTATGTTAGTAAAGACACCAATCACTGCCCCAAATAGTAGTAGAATGTCTGTGTTGTTTCCCCAAAAGTCCCAGAGTACCACCAATGTCGTATATAAACAGTGTTGTTTCCCCAAAAGTCCCAGAGTGTGTGTCGTGTATGTTAGTAAAGACACCAATGTCTATATAAACAGTGTTGTTTCCCCAAAAGTCCCAGAGTGTGTGTCGTGTAGTAGAATGTTTGGTTTCCCCAAATGTACCCAGAGTTTCTCACTGTTGTTTCCGTAGTAGTAGAATGTCTGTGTGTTGTGTATGTTAGTAAAGACACCAATGTCGGTTCCCAGAGTGTGTGTACCTAGCTCACTGCCGTAGTAGTAGAATGTTTGGTTCAGTGTCTCATGTTAGTAGACACCAACTGCCGTATATAAACAGTAGTAGAATGTCTGGTGTATGTTAGTACCTTTCTCACTGCCGTAGTAGTAGAATGTCTGGTTATAAACAGTGTTGTTTCTCCCATGTTTCTGCCCCAAAAGTCCCAGTAGTAGAATGTCTGTGTTGTTTCCCCAAATGTACCTTTCTCCCAGAGTGTGTGTCACTGTGTTGTTTCCCCAAAAGTCCCAGAGTGTGTGTCTGTATGTTAGTAAAGACACCAATGTCTGTGTTGTTTCCCCAAAAGTCCCAGAGTGTGTGTCGTGTATGTTAGTAAAGACACCAATGTCGTCAGTGTTGTTTCCCCAAATGTCCCAGAGTGTGTGTCGTGTATGTTAGTAAAGACATGTCTGGTTGTTTCCCCAAATGTCCCAGAGTGTGTGTTGTGTATGTTAGTCACACCAATGTGCCAGTGTTGTTTCCCCAAAAGTCCCAGAGTGTGATGTTATGTCGTATATAAACAGTGTTGTTTCCCCAAAAGTCCCAGAGTGTGTGTTTGTATGTTAGTAAAGACACCAATGTCGTATATAAACAGTGTTGTTTCCCCAAAAGAGAGTGTGTGTTGTGTATGTTAGTAAAGACACCAATGTCGTATATAAACAGTGTTGTTTCCCCAAATGTCCCAGAGTGTGTGTCGTGTATGTTAGTAAAGACACCAATGTCGTATATAAACAGTGTTGTTTCCCCAAAAGTCCCAGAGTGTGTGTCGTGTATGTTAGTAAAGACACCAATGTCGTATATAAACAGTGTTGTTTCCCCAAAAGTCCCAGAGTGTGTGTCGTGTATGTTAGTAAAGACACCAATGTCGTATATAAACAGTGTTGTTTCCCCAAAAGTCCCAGAGTGTGTGTCGTGTATGTTAGTAAACACACCAATGTCGTATATAAACAGTGTTGTTTCCCCAAAAGTCCCAGAGTGTGTGTCGTGTATGTTAGTAAAGACACCAATGTCGTATATAAACAGTGTTGTTTCCCCAAATGTCCCAGAGTGTGTGTCGTGTATGTTAGTAAAGACACCAATGTCGTATATAAACAGTGTTGTTTCCCCAAATGTCCCAGAGTGTGTGTCGTGTATGTTAGTAAAGACACCAATGTCGTATATAAACAGTGTTGTTTCCCCAAAAGTCCCAGAGTGTGTGTCGTGTATGTTAGTAAAGACACCAATGTCGTATATAAACAGTGTTGTTTCCCCAAATGTCCCAGAGTGTGTGTCGTGTATGTTAGTAAAGACACCAATGTCGTATATAAACAGTGTTGTTTCCCCAAATGTCCCAGAGTGTGTGTTGTGTATGTTAGTAAACACACCAATGTCGTATATAAACAGTGTTGTTTCCCCAAAAGTCCCAGAGTGTGTGTTGTGTATGTTAGTAAAGACACCAATGTCGTATATAAACAGTGTTGTTTCCCCAAAAGTCCCAGAGTGTGTGTCGTGTATGTTAGTAAAGACACCAATGTCGTATATAAACAGTGTTGTTTCCCCAAAAGTCCCAGAGTGTGTGTTGTGTATGTTAGTAAAGACACCAATGTCGTATATAAACAGTGTTGTTTCCCCAAATGTCCCAGAGTGTGTGTCGTGTATGTTAGTAAAGACACCAATGTCGTATATAAACAGTGTTGTTTCCCCAAAAGTCCCAGAGTGTGTGTTGTGTATGTTAGTAAACACACCAATGTCGTATATAAACAGTGTTGTTTCCCCAAAAGTCCCAGAGTGTGTGTTGTGTATGTTAGTAAAGACACCAATGTCGTATATAAACAGTGTTGTTTCCCCAAAAGTCCCAGAGTGTGTGTCGTGTATGTTAGTAAAGACACCAATGTCGTATATAAACAGTGTTGTTTCAAAAGTCCCAGAGTGTGTGTCGTGTATGTTAGTAAAGACACCAATGTCGTATATAAACAGTGTTGTTTCCCCAAAAGTCCCAGAGTGTGTGTCGTGTATGTTAGTAAAGACACCAATGTCGTATATAAACAGTGTTGTTTCCCCAAAAGTCCCAGAGTGTGTGTCGTGTATGTTAGTAAACACACCAATGTCGTATATAAACAGTGTTGTTTCCCCAAAAGTCCCAGAGTGTGTGTCGTGTATGTTAGTAAAGACACCAATGTCGTATATAAACAGTGTTGTTTCCCCAAAAGTCCCAGAGTGTGTCGTGTATGTTAGTAAAGACACCAATGTCGTATATAAACAGTGTTGTTTCCCCAAAAGTCCCAGAGTGTGTGTTGTGTATGTTAGTAAAGACACCAATGTCGTATATAAACAGTGTTGTTTCCCCAAAAGTCCCAGAGTGTGTGTCGTGTATGTTAGTAAAGACACCAATGTCGTATATAAACAGTGTTGTTTCCCCAAAAGTCCCAGAGTGTGTGTCGTGTATGTTAGTAAAGACACCAATGTCGTATATAAACAATATATGTGTATATATTTTAATATATGCATGTCAATGGAAGAACCCCACCCTTCCTGCGTTTCTCCAGGTGTCCGGCCTTGAAGACAGACTGGAGGTCCTGAGCCGCCACGGCTAGAGACTGCTGAGCACCTATAGGCAGAGAGACAACGATGCAAGTCTATCAGCCTTCTATAGCAACCTTCTTTACGTTCTCATCATTTAGATCAATGACTATGGCTAAGCTGATTGGACAACTGTTACTTTGGAAAAACAGGAAATAGTACAGTTTTGCTTTGTCTTTTCTTGCTCCCGAAAACCAAGACGACCTACTACACAGTCCCCGATTCCAATGAATCTCACAGTGAAAATGCACCCGTACAATGTCCAAAAAGAGGGTAACACACATCTTTGCTTATTTGGTTTGTCATCAGTTGGGTCGATATAGAAGTTAAGCATCTCTTAGTGCAGAAGAGAACAATATTTTGCAGCCAACTAGTGCAACTTCAATGCAAATGTTCAACTCTCTGTGTCAAAGTTGCTCCGAGTGAAAGAGGGGCCATAAAACTGGCAGCTGTTTAAAGGCCAATAAAACCCAGACCCCTTACCCTTTCACAACGTTTATCTTGATACTCTATTAACCAAAAGCAAATACACAAACGCTGTGTAGGTTACTGTTATGGGAGAAAGACTACTGTATACTGTAGACTACTGTATACTACTGCATGCCTTTTCTTGGACTGTAGTAGAAATGTAAAGTGGTAACTGTAAACCTCTCGACTGCCACTCGCAGAGGTTCCAGGATGTGAGTAATAAACTATGCTCTCTCTGTCATGAGGGGCCAACCCACAGCTGTGCCCTTCAAATTGCTTCCAAAGTCAGTTGCCAAGTTACAACTGGAATGTCAATGGTCTCACAATTTCCTTCACTTCAGCTTTCTCTCTCACTCACACACAGACTTGGTGAGAGAGAGAGATAACCACAAACACTACATGGACAAAAGTATGTAGACACCTGCTCATCAAACATCTCATTCCAAAAACATGGCATTAATATAGAGTTGGCCCCACTTTGACTGTTATACCAGCCTCCACTCTTCTGGGAAGGCTTACCACTAGATGTTGGAACATTGCTGCAGGGACTTGCTTCCATTCAGCCACAAGAACATTAGTGAGGTCGGGCACTGATGTTGAAGAATTAGGCCTGGCTCGCAGTCGGTGTTCCAATTAATCCCAAAGGTGTTCGATGAGCTTGAGGTCAGGGCTCTGTGCAGGCCAGCCAAGTTCTTCCACACAGATCTCGACAAACCATTTCTGTATGGACCTCACTTTGTGCATGGGGGCATTGTCATGCTGAAACAGGAAAGGGTCTCCCCAAACTGTTGCTACAAAGTTGGAAGCACAGACATGTCTAGAATGTCTCAACCAGCTTCATGAGGTAGTCACCTGGAATGCATTTCAACAAGTGCTCAGCATGTGTGTGAACTCCACCAAGTTTGTTGGAAAAGCATTCCAGGTGAAGCTGGTTGAGATAATGCCAAGAGTGGGCAAAGCTGTAATCAAGGCAAAGGGTGGCTACTTTGAAGAATCTCAAATATATTTTGATTTGTTTAACACTTTTTTGGTCACTACATGATTCTATGTGTGTTATTTCATAGTTTAGATGTCTTCACTATTATTTTATAATGTAGAAAATAGTCAAAAAAAAGAAAATGGCCTTGAATGAGTAGCTGTGTTCAAACTTTTGACTGGTACAGCATGTATGTATGTACGTTTGTAGATTGTATCAGAGTCTGGGTCCATTCCATTTCAATTCAGGATATAAACTGAAATTTCTAGCTCATTCCAATTGTTTTCTTACAGAGAAGCATGAATTCAAATTTTAATTCTTTGAATCCAACTCTGGTCTACGCCCTCGTGCTGACCCTGGTCTAAAGCCCTCGTGCTGACCCTGGTCTAAGGCCCTCGTGCTGACCCTGGTCTAAGGCCCTCGTGCTGACCCTGGTCTAAGGCCCTCGTGCTGACCCTGGTCTAAGGCCCTCGTGCTGACCCTGGTCTAAGGCCCTCGTGCTGACCCTGGTCTAAGGCCCTCGTGCTGACCCTGGTCTAAGGCCCTCGTGCTGACCCTGGTCTAAGGCCCTCGTGCTGACCCTGGTCTAAGGCCCTCGTGCTGACCCTGGTCTAAAGCCCTCGTGCTGACCCTGGTCTAAAGCCCTCGTGCTGACCCTGGTCTAAAGCCCTCGTGCTGACCCTGGTCTACGCCCTCGTGCTGACCCTGGTCTACGCCCTCGTGCTGACCCTGGTATAAAACCTCGTGTTAACCCTGGTATAAACCCTCGTGTTAACCCTGGTCTAAAACCCAAGTGTTAACCCTGGTCTAAAACCCAAGTGTTAACCCTGGTCTAAAACCCAAGTGTTAACCCTGGTCTAAAACCCAAGTGTTAACCCTGGTATAAACCCTCGTGTTAACCCTGGTATAAACCCTGGTATAAACCCTCGTGTTAACCCTGGTCTAAAACCCAAGTGTTAACCCTGGTCTAAAACCCAAGTGTTAACCCTGGTCTAAAACCCAAGTGTTGACCCTGGTATAAACCCAAGTGTTGACCCTGGTATAAACCCTCGTGTTAACCCTGGTATAAACCCTCGTGTTAACCCTGGAATAAACCCTCGTGTTTGTGACGTACCTTCACAGGTCTCATCCTCCTTATCTGTGCGTTCTGAATGCAGCGACCCTCCATCATTGTTGCTGTCCTCCACTTCATCCTCTTCCGAGTCCTCTGCATCTCCTGGTTCAAAACGGTAGTTGTTGATGTATTACAGTAAGACCCATGCTCGTCCCAAATGGACATATATTCTCTACAAAACACTCACTTTTATCTCAATCTCTTTATTCAAAGACTCAATCATGGACACTATTACTGACAGCTGTGGCTGCTTTGTGTGATGTATTATTGTCTCTACCTTCTTGCCCTTAATGCTAATGTTTGTAACATGTTTTGTGCTGCTACCATGTTGTGTTGCTACCATGTTGTGTTGCTACCATGCTGTGTTGCTACCATGTTGTCATGTTGTGTTGCTACCATGCTGTGTTGCTACCATGTTGTTGTTATGTTGTGTTGCTACCATGTTGTGTTGCTACCATGCTGTGTTGCTACCATGCTGTATTGCTACCATATTGTTGTTATGCTGTGTTGCTACCATGCTGTGTTGCTACCATGTTGTTGTTATGCTGTGTTGCTACCATGCTGTGTTGCTACCATGTTGTTATGTTGTGTTGCTACCATGCTGTGTTGCTACCATGTTGTTATGTTGTGTTGCTACCATGTTGTGTTGCTACCATGTTGTTATGTTGTGTTGCTACCATGCTGTGTTGCTACCATGCTGTATTGCTACCATATTGTTGTTATGCTGTGTTGCTACCATGCTGTGTTGTCAAGTAATTGCTGCCTTGCTATGTTGTTGTCTTAGGTCTCTCTTTATGTCGTGTTGTGTTGTCTCTCATCGTGATGTGTGTTTTGTCCTATATGTATATCTTATTTATTTGACATTTTTAATCCCAGCCCCCGTCCCTGCAGGAGGCCTTTTGCCTTCTGGTAGGCCGTCATTGTAAATAAGAATTTGTTCTTAACTTACTTGCCTAGTTAAATAATGGTTACATAAATACAATTAAAATATAGAGCACTACATTTGACCAGGGCCCATAGGGGGAGGGGGGTATAATCTGTGGAACATTCCAACTGGAATCCGCTCCAAAACCTTCATAAATATCAAAGTTGCCAAAAAACAACACATACAAAGTTGTATAGAGGCAGATTAAGATACCGGGTAGGGAATGGGCTATTTCATTGAGTTTTTCAATCACCACGTTTATTCCTGAAAAATGTCTGTCCTCACTCTGGTAGCCTATGGACAAACATTAAGAATAAGCTACGTGGTGAGTTGATGCCTATTCGGCATCTAGTTAGCTAGGTGAATTGATCATGTTACTTTGTATACGTTGTTTGTTGGCAACCTTGTACTTATAAAGTTTTTGGAACAGATTTCTGTTGGAACGTTCCACAAATTTTACCCACCCGGAGTAAGGTGCCTTTTTTTAACACATCAACATCAAGCACACTGAGTAAAAACATACGATTCTCGTTGAACTCTTGAGGGTATCTGTAAGACACAAGGAAGAAGGAAATGATATATCGCCATAGTACAACTGCAAAACAGCTATAGACAGAGTTATATTATTTAACTAAGGAGCTGTTGCAAAACCACAAAGTATTTATGATAGGTCCTGCTGGAGTCTAAACATACCCAGATTTGACCTCTTTGATCCGCTTTATGAAGGCTTCTCTTTTCTCCTTTGCCTTCTTACTCAAATTCTCTCCTTTCAGACCATCGAAGAGGAAATCTTCAAGATCTTAAAAGGGAATGAAATGTGAAGGCATCAAAGTTTCAGGTCATGTGATCACAATAATCAACCAGAATCATGCAGCCCATTCCCAAATATTTAATAGAGTTCTCAACTATACTCTAAATATTAAAAAGAAATCCCCGTTTTTAGGATACATTTCTAACTTTTACACATGACAAAAAAAGGTCCATTTTTATCCAACTTTTACACATGACAAAAAAAGGTCCATTTTTATCCAACTTTTACACATGAAAATAGTGTCCTTTTTTGTTTTGGTATAATTGCTTTGGAGCGATAACCAAACACTTCGGATGCAAACGTGCGTACAATAGGTTGCCTGCCTACTCATTTTATACTGCCAACTAATAAAGGAATCATATTAGTTACAACTCAATGGAGCACCTGTTTGTTTGTGGCAATCGTCTCAATGGTGGGAAGAACTCTACCATCCATATTGTAGTGAGACAGACACTTACTTCCTCTTTTTCAAAACAGTTATAAAATGTTTCTGGAAAACTTTACGTTTGACAACGATAGGATAGAAATCCATTACACTAACACGTCGATTAATAATATATAATATAAATACCTGAAATAAGCGTCGTTAACTCCTCCGGAATTGACCGCATAGCTTTACAAAGTCAAAAATCCAGCCAGGGTAGACTGAGAAACTCCGTTAATACGGAAGCTCTGGTGGGCTGAGAGATACGGAAGTTACCCTATAAATTCACTAATCAAATACAATGACCACTGGCTACAGTGCAGTGACACTATTCAAATATAGACCGCGGACCGTATCCGTCCTTTCTTGATGCACCTGCACCGCCATCGCGTTTAACCTACCCGCGCGGTACCTGCACGCACGCCCAATAGTATTTCATAGAATGCGTTTTTCACACTGAACAAAATTATAAACGCAACATGTGTGTTGTTATGTTTCACTATATTGGATCACTCCAATATATTGGTATCACTCCGCGGCGGAGGGATACATCCGAAGTGAGGATTTACACATTTACTCCGGTGTACACCTGTGTCAAGGCTGGGGTCCGCCCCTATATATAGACCCCATGGCCGCGACACAGACGTTCTCTTTCATTTTCTTGGCGGATGTCCGTATGGGTTGATGTACAAACTTTCTGAAGTTCGCTTATTAAGTCACTGGTAAGTGTAATAGCTTGCGTGGAAGTATACTCACTGGCTGTTTGCAGTCTGGAGCAGCTGGCCACGTGGCCAGAACCCTCTTCAGTGCTCTACTCGGTGCAAGTGGTTGATCTGTATCTTCCGCCCATGGTTTGTCTTGCTTATGTTTAGTTAGAGTTACGCTATGACTCAGTGTGCATCCATTAATATATTGGTGGCTCTCGCTGCCACAGACTGTATTTACCTTACACATATTGCCGACTGGCTTGTTCTGTGTGTGTTGTCAATTGCTTTAATTACCCTGCAGGTTTTTTTTCTTCATTCCCTTGCAGAATGTAAGAGTATTGTGGTGGGCTTCCACTATGTAGAGACAAACTTTGGAGTTCCTTAACAGAGATACTCCATATGGTGTCGTTTAGTTTTCTGCTTGGATATTAAACCAGCTAGGTAATATCTCAGTTGACATAAAAAAAAAAAAACGACCCATAAATCAAATCCATTACCTGGTTGCTGTTTTTTTTGTCTGCCTGTTTTTCCCACACGGGTCTTCCCTGTTTTCTGCAGAGGTACTAGGTAATTTATCCCTCCAGTTTCCTATTCCTCCAAGCGGGTTAAGACATAGCTCTCCCAGGGCATCGGACCCCTGCTCCGTGGCCCTGTTAGCTTGGCTGAGCTTATGGCTTCCCTTTGTGACAGGTGTGATGGTGGCATCCCCCTTGGTGATCTGCATACCTCATGTATGCACTGCCTGGATTTGAGCCACACGGAGAGGGTGGTGAAGCGCCCTACTGGATGCCTGTTTTGTGTGGTGTTCTCAGAATGCCTGTGCCTGGTGTGATTGGGGGTCATGCGCGAGTGGGTCGGCCAGGCTGAGGCGGGCTCCTTCCTTAGGAGTGGTGTGCCAGCGAGTCGTTAGTCCCTCTACTAGGCCCAGTACCCCTCCCAGGAAGTGTGGCCGGAGCCAGGCAGAGCCCATCTGCTGCCAGTCCTGGACGGGGGCAGAGTCAGACCGCTGGGACCACCTTGATCGGAGGGCGCATGCCCTGCATCAGGAGGTTGATGGCTTCGATGGCAATGACAGCTGTTCCCTGTTGTCCAGTGATGGGCTGTTCCTCGGTGACGGTGCTGGCACTGTTCACCACTGACGCTACGAGCCTGACAGGCCATCAGAAGCCGGCAGTGGGGTTTCATTGCCCCCAGCGACAAGAGGCTATGAAGGGCCTACTCACTCGGGTAGCCACTACACTGGACATCAAACTGGTGGACAGTGATCACTCAATCTGTCCCCATCTCTGCTGAGTTCTGCGAGGCCTTGCAGGAGAGCTGTGCCATGGTCCTCCCGGACCGGGAGATTATAGCGCGGAACCTGCGACTGAAGCTGGGACCCCACGGAGTCTTTGACGAGGACTTGTAAGCCACATATGGCTCCCATTGCTCTCTTGGCCACCTTACCAATGCGGCCATGCTGCAGGCCTACCTGCAGACTCTACTGTCCTGGCTGCAGGAGGGCACAGAGGAGCTCCTCCGGGAAGTGATGGAGGTGTCTCGCCTGCTTTCCCTGCTCCAGAAAGATGTGGCCCGCTCCAACGGACAGGCCATGGCACAGGTGGTTACCTCCCGGCTCCATCTCTGGCTGGTCCAATCCGGTCTGCCAGCTGCTCTCCAGAGCACATTTGCCACTCTCCCAATCACCCCAGGGCTGACTTTTGGCCCAGTGGTTAATGACATTCTGGAGCAGACCGAGTGGTTTGTAGGGACCGGGATGACCATTCTGGAGCAGACCCTCTCCTGCCCCATCGCCTCATGTTGTGGGATGACCGCAGGGAAGGGCACAGTGTGTGGTGGAGCACCCTGTCAGACCACCATCATGCCTGGGGGACCCAGGTGCTCCTCATCTCCAGGTCTCAAAGGGCAAGGTGGGAGGAATGTGTGGCCCCATGGGTGTTGTCCACAATGCTTCAGGGGTACCACTCCAATTCCAGTTGCCAGGGGCCCACCTGGCCAGGACCAAACATGCTCCTGTAAACGGTGGGCCCACCCAGTGGGTCCCTTCTCATGGAACTGGACTCCTCATGATCGCCTCATGGGTTCAGGGATCTTGCCTTGACCACTCTCGACAGGGGCGGGGGTATCCGCCCTAACCTGCCAACGCCTGTGGGATTGCTGACATGGAGCAACCTGCTCCATCTCCTGCCTCTTCACCAGTGGTTCACCCCACCATACCCGGGACATGCTGTCACCACCAGCTGTGGGTGACTGCACAGTGCCTGGGGCATTGTTGAGGTGGAGCTGTCGCTCCTTTCTCTCAGGTGGGGGGAGATGCTGATGATGTGCCACCAGGAGCTGGTCAGCACAGAAGCCTCCCAGATCGGCTGGGGGTGTGACCAAGGGCAGGTCGTCCAGCGGCTGTTGGCTACCCCCTTAGAGCGGCAGGCACATCAATACACGAGAGCTCCGAGCTGTACTGCTCGCCCTGCAGTCTTTCCTTCCACATCTGAAAGGAAGACATGTCCTGGTGAGAATGGACAACACCACAGTGGTGGCTTACATCAACCATCGGGGTGGACTGAGGTCCTACCGCCTCCATTTTATGGCACGGGACCTCCTTCTCTGGGGTCAGGGATGTCTAGCGTCTCTACTCGCAGAGCACTTACCTGGCACCCCCCCCCCCCCCTAGGTGATGCAACAGAGGGTGCAGGTGGACCTGTTTGCCTACCTGCAACGCCTCCGCTAAAAATGGTCCATGTTGGGACTACAGGATAATGAACACCATGCAGCGTACAAGGGCACCGGCTACAACCGCGGCATACCAGCTGCGCTTGCGGTTCTGCTCTTGGTAAACTGGTATTGAGATTGTGCCCGAGTCATGCGGGGTGCAGTATGTCCTCGAATACCTGCAGTCTCGCTAGGATGAGGGCTTGCCAGCCTACACTGAGAGGGTATTTGGCTGCTATATCTGCCTGCCATGTGGGGTGGATGGACAGCCAGGGGGGGCGCCATCCCTTGGTCTCCAGGTTTATGAAGGGGGTTCGACGCCTGCGTCCAGCTAGGACCCGCTCAATGGTGAGCTGGGATCTGGATGTGGTCTTGGCAGCTTTGGCAAAGCCGCCTTTTGAACCGTTGGCGTCTGCTTCCCTGAAACACCTCTCTATGAAGGTGGCTTTCTTGGTAGGGATTACTTCCAGGAAGAGGGTGGGTGACCTCTATGCTCTTTCAATAAGTTCTGAATGCTACCGGATGGACCTGGGGGGTTGAGTATATCGCTCCGCCCCAACCCGTCATTCCTCCTGAAGGTTCTGTCAGACAGGCATGTGAACATCCCTTTCATCCTGACCAGCAGTGGCAGGGTGGTCTGGACCTCCCTCTGGCATGCTGTGCCTTGTTGGGTGTATTGACTGTCTATGTGGAGTGGAGGGTCCCTGTGTCTCGGTCCCGCTCTGGGACTTCACCGCTGGCTGGCCAGGTCCCTCTAGTACTGACTAAATCTGGTACGGGCATATAAATATATTGGAGTGATCCAAAATAGTGAAACATAACGAAGGTTACGTATGTAACCAAGGTTATGTGAGCTATATGGATCACTCCAATCCTCTACGGTGCTAGAGTGGCCTCAAAATATGTAGAGAATATGTGTCGTGGCCATGGAGTCTATATATAGGGGCAGACCCCAGCCATGACACAGGTGTACACGAGCATAAGTCTGTAAATCCTCAACTCTGATGTATCACTCCGCCTTGGAGTGATCCATATAGCTCACATAACCGTGGTTACAACTGTGGTTGATAAGAGAATTATGTTCTCCAGGTACATAACCCAATTTAATTATATTACTCTGTCTGCAAACCAGAATTTGTAAGATCCTGTTTGAATGGAACCGCTAAATGGTCAAAAAGGTTTATTCACAGAACGTTCTAAAGTCAAGAATACAAAGCAATTCATTTTATACTGACTTCTCACGCCCACACATGCACACACACATACGCACACACAAACATACGCACACACATGTCCTGCTACGCACACACTACCCAGCCGACAGAGATGGTGGCCTTGTCCTTGAGACGTTCTCTCCCAAATCTCTAGTCAGGTCGGCACCAAGCTCAGACACAGTCTGTTTAAAATACCATAAAGACATAGTTTTACCCTAATTCTGACTAGGACTACACATTTATTGATTATTATTTTATACATTCTAATCAATTCCATACAATTATATGTTTCAGGGAGGAATATTCTAATCATTCAATTAACAGACGGGTGAGAATTATCACATACGTAACATTCATTCCCAAGTTTCATGAGCTGAAATGAAAGCTCCCTGAAATGTTCCATATGCACAAAAAGCTTATTTCTCTAAAATGTTGTGCACAAATTAGTTAGTAATTACCATTTCTCCTTTGCCAAGATAATCCATCCACCTGACGTGTGGCATATCAAGAAGCTGATTAAACAGCATGATCATTACACATGTGCATCTTGTGCTCGGGACAATAAAAGGCCACTCTAAAATGTGCAGTTTTGTTACACAACACAATATTACAGATGTCAAGTTTTGAGGACGCGTGCAATTGGAATGCTGACTGCAGGAATGTTCACTAGAGCTGTGCCAGAGAATGTAATGTTCATTTCTCTATCATAAACCGCCTCCAATGTCATTTGACAACATATGGTGGTACGGCTAACCAGCCTCACAACCGCAGACCACGTGTAACCACGCCAACCTAGGACCTCCACATCCAGCTTCTTCACCTGCGGGATCGTCTGAGACCAGCTACCTGGACAGCTGATGAAACTGTGGGTTTGCACAACCGGAGAATTTCTGCACAAACTGTCAGAAGCCGTCTCAGGGAAGCTAATCTGAATGCTTGTCTTCCTCACCAGGGTCTTGACCTGATTGCAGTTCGGTGTCCTAACTGACTTCAGTGAGCAAATGCTCACCTTCGATGGCCACTGGGACGCTGGAGAAGTGTGCTCTTCACGGATGATTCCTGGTTTCAACTGTGCTGGGCAGATGGCAGACCGCGTGTATGGCTTTGTGTGGGCGAGTGACTTGCTGATCTTGTTGTGAACCGAGTGCCCCATGGTGCCGGTGGCGTTATGGTATGGGCAGGCATAAGCCACGGACCATGAATAACAATTGCATTTTATCAATGGCAATTTGAATGCACAGAGGTGCTGTGAAAAGATCCCGAGGCCCATTGCCTTGTCATTCATCCGCCGCCATCACTTTGTTTCAGCATGATAATGCACGGCCCCATTTCGCAAGGATCGGTACACAATTCCTGGAAACAGAAAATGTCCCAGTTATTCTATGGCCTTGAAAATGTTTGTGATGCTCTGGATCAATGTGTATGACAGCGGGTTCCAGATCCTGCCAACATCCAGCAACTTCGCACAGCCATTGAAGAAGAGTGGGACAACATTCCACAGGCCACAATCAACAGCCTGATCAACTCTATGCGAAGGAGATGTCGCCCTGCATGAGGCATATGCTGGTCACACCAGATACTGACTGGTTTTCTGATCCATACCCATTTATTTAAGGTATCTGTGACCAATAGATGCATATCTGTTTCCCCAGTCATGTAAAATCCATAGATTATGGCCTATTGAATTTATTTCAATTGACTGATTTCCTTATATGAACTGTAACTCCGTAACATCTTAAACTGTTCCATGTTGCATTTTATATTTTTGTTCAGTGTAGTTTAGTTGCCTCCCTCTCTGGTTTATTTACGTCATGCCAGTTTTAATCAACAATGATGTGAGTTATGGTAGGCAACCTATAACTTACAGATGATTTCTATGTTCAGATCTTAAATGTAATGTGGTATTTGTAGTAAACACAGACAGCAAATGGCAGTTTATTGAATCAGACTTAATCTCTTCCAATCAGGAGCGTAGAGGCACTAGAGCCGCTCTGAGTGTTGCTAAACAACAGATCTGTGGTGGCAGATCGTAACACGTCACTGAATCCCACATATTACAGCTTCATACATAATCTCTCCCTCCCAAATGGCACCCTAGTCCTTATATAGTGCACTACTTTTTACTGGGACCCTATGGGTCCTTTGACTTGGGCCTAAAGTAGTGCACTATATAGTGAATAGGGTGCCATTTTGGGATGAAGCACATGTAGGTGTGATAAGAATTCCTTGGATGGATGCCTGGTTTGTGCCAATGTACACTGTTATTATGCAAGCACAGAGCCCCTCTCTAAGCAAAAACAACTTCTACTCCTTTTGTGTGTTTAGGAAAGAGACCTGGGCATCATCAGTCAGTGTCAGTCTGTTAGGGAGGTTTGGGGCCATGGCAGGGTTGAGTGTCATTCAACTGCCAGACACTGCACTCAAACGTGGTTCCTAAACCCACATGTTTTATGGGGGATCTCAGACTCAACTGGGTGTTAATATCTCTGTCCTGTCCAAGCCTGGTATATCAAAATGTATTGTCCAATCAATTCCATGTACAGTACTGTCTGTC
This sequence comes from Oncorhynchus gorbuscha, assembly GCF_021184085.1. NCBI lineage: Eukaryota > Metazoa > Chordata > Actinopteri > Salmoniformes > Salmonidae > Oncorhynchus > Oncorhynchus gorbuscha. The sequence continues at coordinate 448,390 of NW_025745734.1, read as the reverse complement.
ATCCATTGTGAATCAGGCGGGAGTTTGTGCTAAATCTCAACGTGCCCTGTGTGTGTTACGTCTCAACTTGCCCTATGTGGGAGACAGTTGGGGCATAATGACGACGCTACAATACATGTTCAGGGAAGCATAGTACTCCTGTCCTCCTCTGCTGTCTTGTCTGTCTCTAAAACAACAGCCTATACCCCTGCATCTCCTCTACTGTAGCCTACACAGCAGGGGTTATTGTCACCATTCTATGAAGTTTGTTTATAACATTGTGTCAAACCGTGCCACCCAATTCTTGTTAAAGACCTTTGAGTGAGGCAGAGCTTTCAGACAGTTTATATAGTGAGACAGGCAGTGATGACTGAACCTATCCAGCTGTCACCACACCTTTTTTGTCTGCTTCTGAAATGCCACCCTATTCCGTATGTCGAACTACTTTTGACCAGAGCCCTAGGAAACCTCCCCTTTTCTTTTCTTGTCTCAGGAGCAGTATGACTCAGGATGGGTATGGGAGAGTGGCTGTCTCTGACCTCTGACATCACCAGGATCTCTAGGGTCGCAAAGTTCCAGCAACTTTCCCAAAATTCCAAGGTTTTCCAGAAATTGTGGTTTTAGGATTTTCCTTTCTGATTACGGGAATCTACCAACCATGATATCTGGAAAACCTGGCAACTTTTTGGAAAGTTCATGGAATTTTGTGACCCTACCAGGACGTCTGGGATTGACAGAGCCTAAATCCGGAGACGAGTATACAATTCCTCTCCTGTCTGTCCTGCCTTCCATGATAGTATGAAAACATGTACTCAAGCATAAAACTCAGGTGGAATGCTTATTGAATGAATATAACTAGGCCTACTAGACCAGGGCCAGTGTTCAGGAGAGCTGATCTAGGATCAGTTTGGCCTATTTGTTTTTTAACTTTAATTTAACTAGGCAAGTCAGTTAAGAACAAGTTCTTATTTACAATGACGGGCTACCCCGGCCAAACCCTAACCAGGACAACGCTGGACCAGTTGTGCACCGCCCTATGGGACTCCCAATCACGGCTGGTTGTGATACAGCCTGTAATCGAACCAAGGTCTGTAGTGATGCATTTAGCACTGAGATGCAGTGCCTTAGACTGCTGCGCCACTCAGGAGCCCAAAATAATGAATGGAGAGGGGCATCTGATTAAGTCAGCACTCCTACTCTGAGATACTGTGAATACGGGCCCTGCTAAACAATAGGACTCCGTCTCATTACTCACCATTCACAATATCCTTTTTAATGTAAGAATGTACCAATATTCAAACCTTCTCCTTTCCTGTTGACCTTTAACTGAGCAGCAGATAGGACCACACTGGTGACCCCCAGCTGACCTGCCAGGGGTTCCGTCCTGTGTGGTGAGAGAGATGAGAGGTGGCCTGACCTTTGACCTCTTCAGGGAGAGAGCTGAACGGTGTCGGATCTCCTCTCCCACAATGCACTGCACTCGCTGCTCACTGTGTTTTTCATCTGGTTCCAGGTCCTGAATTAGATCAGTTACCAATGTTTTACCTTCTGACATTGGTTGATTGGCACCAGAGAAGGTGTGTGTGTGTGTGTGTGTGTGTGTGTGTGTGTGTGTGTGTGTGTGTGTGTGTGTGTGTGTGTGTGTGTGTACAACATTTTGGTGAAAAGACAATAATTAAATTTGGATGCAAAATGGAGGACAAAAAGTATATGGCAGGGCTACGGCAGCTGGTGGACAGCTTGCAGGTAGCCCTACATCAGCCCTGGGTTCATAGAGTATTTGGGTTTTTTCAAACACTTTGAGCCTATACTGGCAGTGAGTGTCAGATGGGAAAGGTTTACACTTCTGGGACTATACCATTGGTTCCATTGAGCCAGAGAAGCACTTTGGAAGAAAAACAAATACTACTTGAACCCAGGTCCATCTACAATGTTGTTACTACAGTTATTACTTTGCAGGTACATAGGCATGAGGGCAACTTGAAGGTAAAGTGAGTTGGGTCTTGATCCAAGCTCTGTTGATTGTTCCTCAGACTGACTTTCATTGGCCCTGCAGGGGCATTGGGCTGAGGTTTCAGAGGTGTTACATTTACAGTTTGTTTCAAGTCAAAAGCAAAGCTTGAAAGTGACTGACTGCCTCCTCGGTTTACAGGGATTAACCTCCTCCGGTGGTGTTTTGAAAAGGCTCAGGATTGTTTTACCATTTAACTTCAAATCTCTCCTGTCACAACTCACATAATGATACTTCACCACCTGTGTCCCCCTTCAGTGTTGTGGACAAACTAATCATGGAGTTGTGGACAGACAGGACTGGGGTACAGTAGTACATCACAGTGGAGTTGACATGAGTAAAACTATGAATAATCACATGAGATATTGGGGCCCTGGTAAAAAAAAAACAGTGCACTAGATGCACTGTAAACTCATGGCATTTATACCTGAAATACTTCTAGTAAGTTGTACTCAATCAATGACTAGTCATTATTACTGAAAATATCGCTGTGGTACTGACTCAACTAAATGAGAAGTCACACCAACTAAATATTTGTAAGATATATGATAAATTACATTTTTTTACCAGCATGCTCTACTGCAGGTGGAATTTTTGGAAAAGTTTTTTTATTTTTTGTGTGTTTGAATGTACATTCAGTGATTGTATCATAACATTTAATAAATCAAAGATAAATAATTGTTTTCTAAACTAGTCCAATCATTGGATTTGTGCACCCCTTACTGAAATTGTTCCAGTTTAAATGGCTTAGGTTTCCTCCCACTGTTCTTAACCCTGGCAGTCATTATGAATGTAGGTTGCAGGTGAATACACATTTCAACTGTTGGATAGCCTAATGCTGACTAGATTTCAATAGGAATTACACCTCACTTTGCAATACACTGTATAATGTGCTTTACTGTAAGGGATGCAAAATTCTGATGAATTTCCCAGGTTTTCCAAAAATCCTGGTTGGAAGATTACTGGAAAAAATGTAGGGAATTTTACAACCCTACTTGCAGGCCTGATGTGGCCTGTAAAACTGAGTTTCAGGCCACTTTATTAGGCCTTTTGATAGATGTAATGGGTCAATTATAATGTTCCCCTAAGAACACACTTGGTGAATGCCCCTGGACTGAAATTGCACGAATTCTACAACGACGTCTCTGTCACTAACAAATACAGTCATGGGTGGTAACTACAATTCAATCGAAAAGGCGAGGCACACTGAGAAATTCTTGGAGGCGTGGCTTAATGGTGGCGTTAAATTTAAGTATACTTTACTCAAAATACATGCATTTTTATTACTCATAGGAAGATAGTACTGCTCACGTCAGCTATTTAAGTTGTTAGGTAATTGTTTCTTCAAAATGTTTGAGTAGCCAGAATTTATCCGATTTTACAGTGTGGGGAATAGGTTTCCATTTGGGAAAGGAATTGATGCCCTTTTTGGGTGAGATTCAATGGTTTCAACCCAATAAATGTGTCATTGTCATATCAGACAGATAATCTTAGTTATTACTTGTCTACCTTTTGTGAATGTTTGTGACAAGACTACAAGAGCATGATTTGTTGCACTCTTCAGATTAGATTTATAGAAATCATTTAATTTCAACTGTTTCATAGACTATAATTGTCGATTTTACTCTCAATAATGAATATGTAGTTTAAAAGGACCTACTATAGATTGTATGGCAGAAGGCTACTAGGCTACATTTATAGTCCATCCCCGACCAAATGTATTTTCTTAAACATGTTTCTGTCACATATGTTCAATATAATCCTACATTAAAGAACGGAATTTGTCGTAAATGTGATTTTTTTTTAAAACAATTTATTTGCATACTATTGTTTGAAAGACACCTCATAACTAGCTTCAGACAGCATGCTGACCGTTCGATGGTGTTGTAGAAAATGGCGGTGGTCTGACCGTATCCCCCTATCCGCAGGCCCACTGAAAGAAGCACGCTCGAGTCTAGCGTAGCCTAGCACACTATGCCATTGTTAGTGCGTCTGGTGTTGTGATACAGGGCCTAATCATTGTGAAAGAAAATAGTATTTTGTACCCTTAATTGGATATCCATATCTTATATTTTATTCACTAGACCAATACTGATTTGTAGAGGAACTATCAGGTTTAGGGCATCCTGTCTGAGCAGTGATTTACCATTGACATGGTAGACTAGGCTAGAATTACAGCATGTCATATTGTGATCAACGAATTGTGTTAAAATATTCAACCAAAATAGTCTGACAAGTGATCATAATACGTTTCCATATATTTAAATATAATCATATTGAAACAGTGCCATGGATTTAATTTACCCGTTCAGCACGTGCACATTATTCAGTCTATTTAGTAATATTATATGTTAATTGCAAACATATAGCCTAGTCAATTAACAGATTGGGTTTAGTTGAAAAATAATAACCACGTAGTCGACACTAATTGTTTAGTTTCAATACTGTAAAAATAAAGAAATAAAGATTTAAAGAGGCAAAAAGCATGAATCTCTTTCAACAGTGGATTGAATTACGTAGTGTGAAGTAGTAGGCTATACTCCTCCCCAAGATGTAAGTTTTATAGGCTATAAAATGTAATTGTAGAACGTCAACAAAGTTACAGCTTTTGGCGGAGGACTCCCGGTAATCCCCAATAGGAAGATTGTTTTTATTTGCGCATGTACTACGGCAATTAATCTCTTTAATGACGTCCTCAATCATAAACTACTGTGATTTATGGACTCAGAAACAATGTAATCTATGTCTCATTCAGCAGCTCTAGTCCATAGCGTATGGCTAATTCAATCATCAATCTTTCTAGGAAAAATATTCAAGAGCAAAACAAGCTACAGTTGGAAAATATTTATTGTAACTTCATTAGAAGTAGCCTATTGTTATTGGAAGTATTTTAAGTATGTTACTGTTTTGGGCTGAAATTATGTTTGGAAATGATCGCAGTGTCGTTTCAGTAGTTTATATTTGTGATTTCCTTTTATGAGATGATCAAATCTGCTCACTATTGTCCATTTAACACCAATCAATTCACTTTATATATTTCAGGATGAAGAGTTTTGCCTTCCATTCTGAAGGAAAGATTTCATCATCAAAAGATCACTTGTTGCAACAATATTTTTCTAAGAATGTCTAAAAATCTAAGAATATTCTAAGAATATTGAGACAATTATTTTCAGACCCATTGTATGCTAAATTAAAACAAAATTGTTTAAGTAATGAAAACAACATCAACGTTCAAGTGAATGGAAAATAGTAAAGGACATGATGATGAATATCTCTCGTAAATAAGAAACATTTTATTCTAAGAAAATAGGCTATTTATAACATTATTGTACCGGGAAATGATACAAAAATAAAATGAAAAGATGTTTTATATCATTATTTGGAGGCATAATATTGGCAATATAAAAAAACTATTCAACTGATGAAGTTATTGTTTTCAAACTTACCTCATTGGAGCCATGTATTAATCAATCAAACAATTACATCAAAATATAAAGTGAAGCCAGTTATTTGTAAGAACTTGGAAGACAGGAAGCTCTTCCTAAACTAAGATGTTTGAATTGTTGTTTTCTCTTTTAGAATAGTTAGTAGCTCAAGTGTTGCAGGTCGATTGTTGTGAGCGTTTCTGAGAAAAAATCGAAACCTTCAGATGATAAACCCATTGGACTATCTATAGAATCTGACAAACTTGGAGAGAAGGAATCCGATGAGAAAACGTGAAAGTCCTGCAAAGAGACGTCCAGGGCCGGGGAATGCGCATTGTCCCCGCCAGATGCGCAGTCCGGGCCTATTGTTGACACGCATATAGGAACAGTGGGTGCCGGGTTAGGAAAATGTTTCAGATTTTTGTCATCGCTGTTTAAAGGCGAAGCAGTTGAGCTTTGGGAATCTCCATTGTGATTGTGTGCATTCTGAGACTGTTGTTGTGAAGTTAAGGTATTCTGGTGAAAAGAGCAGCTTTCCCTCTCCAGAAGCGCGCCGGCGGGTAGGCCTACATTGTTACCAGCCTGTTCGAAGTCCTCCTCTCTCCCGTCCTCCAGACTAGTGAATGTCCCCTCGCCGTTCTGGTTCTCCTTGCAGTGGGTTTGTCTCTTGTGCTTCATCCTGCGGTTCTGGAACCAGACTTTCACCTGCCTCTCAGTTAAATTCAGTAAAGCAGCTATTTCCACCCGCCGGGGTCTGCACAGATACTTGTTGAAGTGAAACTCCTTCTCCAACTCCAATAGCTGGGTGTTGGTGTACGCTGTCCTCAGCCTCCGAGATCCCCCGCCACCACTCTCTGTAATCTCTGGCGACCCTGAAAAACATTGAAAGACATTTGAAAGGTTCAACCAATACAAAAAAGCAATTGATGATTGAATATAAATGTATAAATGGCATTTGGTAAATAAAACAGCGAGGTTCTACTGGGCCGCACAGCAAATGGTTTGTGGGAGCACAGACACCGCGCTGAAACGATTTATGAGCCCGGAGCAGAATATGATGGGTCTGCGTGGACCAGGCCGACTGGCTTGAAGATTAATGAACATGCCAGCTGCCGGTCGGTCAGCCTGCTGTAAGAGTAATCTATCACTCTTCATTACTGTCACACATTAACATTCTTCCACTGCATCACCAGACAGCAGCACACTGACCACTGAAAATGTTCCAATAATTACACTTTTGCTAATAGATATTCTGCAAGTCATGAGAGAGAATTACCCCCAAATTAGAATGTTGAGACCAGACAGACCTTCGCATTTTGATAGGCTAATGGGCTACCTACCCCGACTGTAATTTCATTAAAATATAATAGAGCCAATAGATAGGCTAATCAATCATGTCTTACCTTGGGGAGAGAAGTGAAGTGGCGCAGTGTCGGGAGTTGTAGCTGTGGCAGTAGTCTGGTGGTTTTTCTTGGAGGCTTTCTTCTCCTTCATCCAAGGGTACTCCGGGGGTAGGGATGCGGCTGGCAGAGGGCTACAGACTCCATTCAGATTCTGCTTTGACCGGCTGTGGCGTGGGTGGCTGCCCGGGTTGAGGCTGGGAATAGTCTGCTCAAAAGGAGGAGGAATCAGTGTCGACTGTGAAAGCGTCGAGTTCTTGATTGATGAACTTTGAAATGCATCACCGACAGGGGTAAAAGATGTCAGGCACTCAGCAAGCGACGGCTGACTATTGATAAAACCGCTCTCTCGCTCAAATTCGTAATTCATCTCCTCTCTTCTTGTCTTTGAAAAGTCACCGGTCGTAATTTTGTGGGCGAGGAGAAAATTATGAAATTTCGTGACAAGTGGGTTTTTTCCAACAATGTTGCTTATTACGGCCGTATGGGGACAGCGATGCCATTAAACTATATTGCTTTCATGGAGACAACGTTGAAATTGGACCGTATTACTTGTCACATGATTACCTCTGCCCAATGACAATTTGGGGTTTAATCAAAAGAAGCCACTGTCCTCTGTGATTGATGGAGAAAGTCGGATAGGTAACGCCTAGTTCTGGGGGTAGGGTCTAGTCTGCTTTATTTACACACAGTACTGTCCCCGAATGGAGGATAGTCCATTTAAGAAGAGCCCGTGTGTGTGTGCGTGTGCGTGTGCGTGCGTGCGTGCGTGCGTGCGTGTGTGTGTGTGTGTGTCCTTTGGATCCAACACCTCATTGTCCCGGGTTTATGTCTCAATGTAACGACTAAAGAAGAAGTCATTATCAAAGTTAACTCGTTAATTAGAAAAATAATTCTGACCAAGCCTGTGGCTCTGCAGAGTGGTACACAGAGACACAACCGAGCAGACATTCAGAGCAGTCTCCCTCCTTTTCATTCTGAGAGAGAGAGCGAGCGAGAGAGAAAGATACATATTTTTGCACAGTCTGTAAAGTTTGTATTCTAAACGTAGGTCTTGATATTTCCTATAAGAATCTGAATACCTTTAAAGATGAGGACTTTCTTTAATACTCACTCACGTATTACTTGTTGTTCTCATGTCAGACTTTTAACAAATATTATTATTTATACATTTGTTGCCTTCATGGAAAGCCATTAATTGAGCACAGATATATTAGGAATAAAGTGCTATTTGCATGTGGAACTATCACGGGATGCATGTAATCCCTGTCTGCATGTTTTTGGTGACCTACTCCTATTGTATGGAGATATTACAGTGTGGCACGTGGTTGTAAACTTGCATCATATTTCTGGAGACACAGCTGCTTCAAATCTCTTTAATCCACCATCAAGATCTGTCAACGTTGAATTGCATCAGAAATATCAAATCAAATCAAATCAAATGTATTTATATAGCCCTTCGTACATCAGCTGATATCTCAAAGTGCTATACAGAAACCCAGCCTAAAACCTCAAACAGCAAACAATGCAGGTGTAAAAGCAAATAGAAAAATGCATGTGGATGAGAGACGTATATAGGCCTACTGACACAGGAAGAGTTGCCACTGACACAATATTTTGAAGAAAAATAACATTGAATGTGATCCACGCGCTTACGCACGAGTTTTACACCTCAAATTAGACATTTATTGGTCTTTGTTCAAGTTTAATGGTACCAGATCCGTATTTAATACTTTATTGTCATCAGTATTACTGACACCTAAGAATTGGCCTATTACACAATATATTAACAACTGGTTATAGTATAGTACTTTGGATAGATGCCTTTCCATTCACCTCCCATAAAATCTTTGAAGAGAAACAATAAGATCTATATTCTTTGTTAATAATAAAAATGGTCATATTGTCTTCCTCCCTGTCTTGAACTTTGAAAAAGTGGTAGACCCCGGGCTGTTTATTGCTTATATTCCAAACAAAGAGCCTGGAAAGCCTGCACGTTATCAATCTTACTCGCCAAAAGGTCTGACAGCTCCTTGCCCTAAGAACACATTTAAACCATCTAACTCTGCCTTAGATCATATGTGGCCGCCAGGAAGACGGCAACAACTTGCTACTTATGGGGGGAAACTACACAACTTGGACGTTTCTTTAATAGGAATCCATTTCCGAATATGGATGTTGTACATAGAGCGGACAATGATATCGACATACACTATAGGTGGGTTCTCTTATCCTGCTTTATTTTGTTAAATGGAAGGAAAATCTACAACATTTTCGTTTTCAAAAGAACGTTAGTGGGAAATAGCAGCAACAGAGTGGATTGACTGAGATGGCGAGAAAGAATCGAATGGATGTGCTTTTACACGGCGTCTATTGTCTGCAGAGGTGAGTGGGTGTTGGCATTCTGCAGAAATCCCATTCAATCCCACGCAGTTTCTGTCTTCTGGACTACCATAATATATATATAATATATATATGGTATCATCTTGTCATAACTTCTAAAAACATTATCTTACTGTATTTCGTGTTTCAAATAACCTACAATATTGTTGTTTTGATATTTAATTGTAATATAGGCAATCTTGCGTTGCCTTCGGCGCACGACAGGCAGATCGTGTGTTATTCTCTTCCAAAATGTCCCGGATGGAGACCAATAAAACATATGAAAACAAAACACCTTTTAGTTCTCTGCGTGCCATGAGAGAAGCCCATAGGCTACACGGAAATGGGATTGATTTGTTGTGATTAAATGCAGTATCAAATTGTCATCAGAGAGACACATTATGGTAATCATTTCATCATAAAAATATCACCAGTGCCTTAATAATCCAAACACATGTAATGCTCAGTAATATTGACTATTTTTACTCGAGAAAAACATTTGTAGATATTTAATTTTAGAACAAAGATCTTATATGGTAGGTCTAAACCATTCAAGCTCATTTGGATATCAGATGTTTTTCAGATACGAGCTGTAGCCACAAAATAGGTCTCGCCCGTGTTAAACATTGTCTGAGGAATACAGAGAATCGATCGAAAAATATTTTTTTATTTATGCTATCATTTACATTTAAGTCATTTAGCAGACGCTCTTATCCAGAGCGACTTACAAATTGGTGCATTCACCTTATGACATAAGTTAGTTTGTTATATCAATAATATATATATGAACATAGACATGATTTATTATTACAGATGCACTTTTACTAAACAAAAAAAGAGTTTACTTTTATCTTTTTCATTTAAATTTTACGGCTTGAATTATTGTTTGTGTGTCAACTTCAATCCGAGATATAGCTGCATAAATCAATGTGACATTTTTGGTTGAATGAAGCTTAACTTCATTGTGATGTGTATCTGGCAGGGTAGTGGACAGGAGCTACATTCACCGTCTGTCCCCCCGTCAAGACAAGACGAGACACCTGGGAAGCATGGCAGGGGAAAAGTGGACTAGAAGTGAACCTTTTTTCTCTTCGGTGACTAACGTTACTTATCGCAGGAAAGTAAACGTTTCCAGATGATGTTGTTAGAATACTTTAATATTCCACATGGATATTGAAATCAACAGCAGTACCAAGCAGTAGCAGAATAGCTGCACTAGGCCTGTTTATTTTGGAATCAATATAATAGTGAGAATAACCAGACATTTCAAATAGTGTTTTAATTTTAATTAATGGTAAATAATATTTGACTTTCTTAAGACGTTTTCTGTTTTAAAAAGAAAGGATCCTGTTGTATAGCGAATTCGGTTCAAGTAAGTTAATTGTTAGATCGAAGACAGATGACATTGATGAAAGGTCAGGTAATAGTTTGTTGTTTGCATTGTTTGTCTTATTTCTATTGCTGAATTTCCTGAACACAATAAAACGTTCTCTCACATGTATGTTATGTTTTGTCTTATGAATGAATCATAATCGAGTCGAATTATTGTTGGACCAGTATGACAATGTAATCCATACCCGCATTGAGCCCTTTGGTGGGGAAATAGCTATGGGACATTATTATCATGGAACAGGAACTAAACACATAACACATCGAGTATTCCTGAACAGACATGTTGCAGTGGGATAGGAGTGGAGTAGTAAGACGTGATGGATAAGACTGGGTATCCGTTAGAAACATGTGTAGGTCTGTATATGTGGGGAGGAGGATCATTCACAATGGCGATGGCAGTGAGTGGGACTAGAGAGATGACTATCCACCTACACATATGGTATTGTTCTGTAGATAAACCTCCCCCACACAGACACAGCTCAACGGAGAATACGAGTGTGTAGTTACATATCCGGACATATGAATTCATGGTAAGTCATACTCCCTTCGTGTAGCTATAGGGTTTATACATTATGAATATAGCCTATATGTCTAGGATATTATGCTGCTATGTTGGTCCCGGAAATTACCATAGAAGATGGAATCGGCTGAGAGGAGGATGTCACTGAACCAAAGATAGTGAATAAATAAAGATGTCCCACTCAGGCCGTTAACCGTTGAAAAAAAAGTTGTCATTTCAATTCTGCTTCACGGAGTGGCTCTCCCATAGGCACCAGTGCATTAGCGGATGGGTCTGGTCTGCTTAGTTCATTGACTGTACATGAACCAGAAAAAATAGGGAGTGGGATGGCTTGCTTCCTCTTCCCTCTCTGACTGAACATCAAGGCACGTGTTAAGAGTGAGTCCAGGAATTGGGTCAGGAGACGACAAGGCCTTGTGCTGAATGATTTAACAACGTCCTTTGTTTTCAAACGTGTTTTGCAGTTATGAGGTCATATTTAGGCCTTTTTTTAGCTTGGCCTTTAATCAGAGACGTTATTGTTTAAGACATCCTTTTGTGTTTTATGCTCTTTTATTCGTCTATTTTATTGCTTCTGGTTTGCTTTTAATTCTCTCATGGTTTACTGTAACATGTGATGAGATCTTAAATGCATTTTAAATCAAGTTTGATTGATTTGATGAAATACTTTCTTAATCGTTATTTGATATTTAATGCCAGGCTGTGAGGCTGGGCTGTTAATGCATAAATGTGTAAATAATAATAAGCGTTTAGGATTTTCAGGACCAGTATATTATGTCATGGTAACACTTGCCTCTCATTATTTGAACCCATTTCAAAAAGAAAAGAAACGGACAAATATCATATAACCTTTTGCATTAATATATAATAATAATATAATATATATAATAATATATGCCATTTAGCAGACGCTTTTATCCAAAGCGACTTACAGTCATGTGTGCATACATTCTACGTATGGGTGGTCCCGGGGATCGAACCCACTACCCTGGCGTTACAAGCGCCATGCTCTACCAACTGAGCTACAGAAGGACCATTAAAGTGGTATATATTGTATCATATGACCTTTTGCATTAAAGTGGTGTATATTGTATCATATGACCTTTGCATTAAAGTGGTGTATATTGTATCATATGACCTTTGCATCACACGGGTGTATATACTATAGCCCTAACTGTGTGTTCATGGGCTCTCAATAATATCACAACGCAAACAGAAACTGCTGTACATGTTTTAATCAGAGTTGTAATGTATCGTGGTAAATATATGGTTTAATAATTAAAGGAATTTGGAATTGGATTTCTTTTGCAACTTTTCATTTCAAAAGAGTCCACATAACTATGTTGATATCCTATATTTTGGGTTCCCGGGTGGCACAGCGGTCTAAGGCACTGCATTGCAGTGTTAGAGATGTCACTACAGACACTCTGGTTTGAATCCAGGCTGTATCACAACCGGCCATGATTGGGAGTCCCATTACACTACACTATACTATTTTGACCAGAGCCCTGTTTGACCAGAGCCCTGTTTCCCCTACCGGGCCGGTCAACAGTAGCACACTATATATATGGAATAGAGTCCCATTACACTACACTATACTATTTTGCCCAGAGCCCTGTTTGACCAGAGCCCTGTTTCCCCTACCGGGCCGGTCAACAATAGCACACTATATATATGGAATAGAGTGCCATTTGGGACGTAACCCAGGTGTTCATCATCACCATGACAGCTCTGTGAACTTCTCTAGCGAATCCTCAATAATGGCCTCTGTCATTGGAGCTGACATGGGACTTGATGTATTGGGGGCCAGGAGGGGGTCGGGAGGGGGCACAGCAAACAACATCCAAGCAGCGCTGTGTTTGAGCTTGCATGGCTCCTCAAATGGTCGCTTCCGCCAAAGACATGTTGAACGTTGTCTACCCCTGACATAGTGAACTGAATGGAATCTACATTTTACATGCCGGACCTTTAACACGCTCTCTCTCTGTCTCTCTCTCTCTTTCTGATATTGTAATATATTGAATAATAATATATGCCTTTCATCAACAGCTTTGTCTCTCTGTCGACTTACAGTCTGTCAGCTGTCATTCTTGATGTATTGGGTGGTCTCTCTGGCTTACTCCTCAAGTGCTCTACCAACTGAGCTCTGTCTCTGTTTCTTTTCTCTCTCTCTCTGTCAGTCTGTCTTTCTTTTCCTCTTTCTCTTTCTCTCTCTCTTTCTCTCTCTTTCTCTCTCTGTCTCTCTCTGTCAGTCTGTCTTTCTTTTCCTCTTTCTCTTTCTCTCTCTCTTTCTCTCTCTTTCTCTCTCTCTCTGTCTCGTTCTCTCTCTTTCTCTCTCTCTCTGTCTATCTCTCTGTCTCTCTCTCTCTCAGAGTGATTTACGGTCAGTACATAAACAACCCAATAAAACTAGGGTGTGATCAATAAAACTAGGGTCTCTGTGCTCAACAACCATTGCAACAGTAGTCTAAGACGTTAACACAACATTGAACTCAGTTTGGGAAGCCTGAACAACAACATGTTGTGCACCTTTCACTCTCCCCCCAGATCTGCTTCTTCGGGGTATAGTTTTAGGTTATTTTAACCCATAACCAAATTCCTGATCACCCCTAACACAAAGGTTTCAAAAAGTTCAAAGTGGGGAAACTGTAGGTAGACTAATGTACGCAGGAAGTACGAGAATATCATGTGTGTCCAAGAGATTATTGGCACCCTTGATCAAGATAAGCAAAACAGACTTGAATAAATACTAAGCTACATTGTATGCTCAAAATCTTTGGAAATGTCTATTATTTTATACCAATATAATTGCTCAGAGAAAGAAATTGTGTTTAATAAGTAATACTTTTTAAAAAATTAAAAAATATGATTAAAGAAATATTGGCACCCTGTTTTCAGTACTCTGGCACCCTCCCCTTGCGAGGATAATGTCACTGAGCCTTTTTCTAAAATGGTTTATTAGATTGGAGAACACATTGGGAGGGATCTTATCAATCCTCTGTACAGAATATTTTCAGATATTTGATGTCCTTCATCTGCGCTAATGGACTGCTCTCTTCAAGTCAAACCACATGTTTTTCAATTGAATTGAAGAAAAAATACTAAGATTACATTTAGCTAATATAATAAGATTACAATGCTAATTTTGTGGTCAATTAAAACATTTTGATGTGTTTTGGGGGTTATTGTCTTGCTGGAAGATCCACTTTCAGCTGCATCCAAGTTTGCAGAGGCAACCAGGTTTTTGGGTCAAATATCCTGGTACTGGGCAAATTTCATGATGTCGTTGACCTCAACAAGGGCCCCAGGACCAGTGGAAGCAAAATCACCTCATAACATAAACAATACTTTTCAGGATATTGTCATGTCATCCAGCAAATAAACACCTGGAATTTGCTAAACCGCATTGGTACTTGGACTGGAACCGGTGCCATGGTCAGTTGACATGAAACTATCACTTTTTGGCCACGAACACCAGTGGTGGCTTTGGCGTTAAAAGAAGGACACATATTATGTAACAGTATTGCTTCCATCCCTCTACGTGCCCCAACCTGGGCTCGAACCAGAGACCCTCTGAACAAATCAACAACTGCCTCCCACGATGAAGCATCTTTACCCACCACTCCACAAAATCCACGGCCCTTGCAGAGCAAGGGGAACAACTACTTCATGGTCTCAGAATTGAAACGCTATTAATGTGCACCCCACTAACCATTTCACACCGGTTACACTTACCCCCCTTTAACCTGCTTCTTTTCCGCAGGTTGATCCGGGTCACGGCACCAATGTAACACGCTAACTAGCTAGCCATTTCACACCGGTTACACATATGCAGAAAAGTAGCTCATAACCACTGTAAAATATGGTGGTGGTTCTTTGATGTTATGCAGCTATTTTTCTTCCTCTGGTCCTGGGGCCCTTGTTAAGGTCAACAAATCATGAACTTTACAGTACCAGTATATTTTAGACAAAAACCTGGTTGTCTCTGCCAGGAGGCTGAAACCCCAAGCAAAAATTCGCTCTGTGCCTTTGAGACTGAGCCCATGCAGCTGGGAGGGAGCCCACTCCACAAATTCACGGCCCTAAAATAAATGGTTCATTCAGTGCCATTATCTACGCAAGGAGAGGGTGCCGGAGTATATTGACAACAGGGGTGCCAATCATTTTGACCCCTATCTTACAAAAATGAAAGTAAGTTACTTTACTCTTTCTCTGAGAAATTGTATTAGTATAAATTAATATAATTTCTCCATGTTTTTGAACATACAAAATAGCTCAACATTTGTATTATTTATTTTATAAAGTCGTTTTTGCTAATCTTTATCAAGGGTGCCAATAATTTGGGAGGTGACTGTAACTGTACATTACATTTACATTTAAGTCATTTAGCAGTCGCTCTTATCCAGAGCGACTTACAAATTGGTGCATTCACCTTATGACATCCAGTGGAACAGTCATTTTGACAATAGTGCATCTAAAAAAGGGGGGTGAAAGGATTACTTTATCCTTTCCTGAGGTATTGTTAAAGAGGTGGGGTTTCAGGTGTCTCCGGAAGGTGGTGATTGACTCCGCGTCCTGGCGTCGTGAGGGAGTTTGTTCCACCATTTGTATTAGCCAGAGCAGTCAGTTTTGAATCTGGTCTGATCAAGGGAACTGTACTTCCTCAGTGGTAGGGAGGCGAGCAGGCCAGACTGTACATCAGAACAGGTGAGAGGGACAAATATAGTTCTAAGAATTATTATTGACATTGCAACAACAAGACCAAGGGAGCTAAACGGACAGAACGGTTGAGGGGGGAGAGAGCCCACTACAGCAGAACAACTAGGGTATAGGCTATTTGGAGACAGTGGCTAGATTCCAAACAGATAAACTCTCCCCTCGGCCCTTCGCCTCTGTCCTTGATGACCCTCTCCTCTACCTGTCAGGCCCTCCCTTCTGTCCTTGATGACCCCCCCCTCAGCACCTCCCCTCTGTCCTTGATGACCCCTCCCCTCTGCCCTTAATGACCCTCCCTCCCTAAACAGATAAACACAGAGACTGGTGCTAGAAACCCGGCAGACGATCTGCATTATCAAACAGCTCAAGCAGAGGACCTGCATTATCAAACAGCTCAAGCA
The DNA here is from genome assembly GCF_021184085.1 of Oncorhynchus gorbuscha. Classification (NCBI taxonomy): domain Eukaryota; kingdom Metazoa; phylum Chordata; class Actinopteri; order Salmoniformes; family Salmonidae; genus Oncorhynchus; species Oncorhynchus gorbuscha. Next base: position 432,164 of record NW_025745734.1, on the reverse strand, counting down.
GAGGACCTGCATTGTCGAGCAGCTCAAGCAGAGGACCTGCATTATCAAACAGCTCAAGCAGAGGACCTGCATTATCAAACAGCTCAAGCAGAGGATCTGCATTATCAAACAGCTCAAGCAGAGGACCTGCATTGTCGAGCAGCTCAAGCAGAGGACCTGCATTATCAAACAGCTCAAGCAGAGGACCTGCATTATCAAACAGCTCAAGCAGAGGACCTGCATTATCAAACAGCTCAAGCAGAGGACTGCATTATCAAACAGCTCAAGCAGAGGACCTGCATTATCAAACAGCTCAAGCAGAGGACCTGCATTATCAAACAGCTCAAGCAGAGGATCTGCATTATCAAACAGCACAAGCAGAGGACCTGCATTATCATACAGCTCAAGCAGAGGACCTGCATTATCAAACAGCTCAAGCAGAGGACCTGCATTGTCAAACAGCTCAAGCAGAGGGCCTACATTATCATACAGCTCAAGCGGAGGACCTGCATTATCATACAGCTCAAGCAGAGGACCTGCATTATCAAACAGCTCAAGCAGAGGACCTGCATTATCAAACAGCACAAGCAGAGGACCTACATTATCAAACAGCACAAGCAGAGGACCTACATTATCATACAGCTCAAGCAGAGGACCTGCATTATCAAACAGCTCAAGCAGAGGACATGCATTATCAAACAGCACAAGCAGAGGACCTACATTATCATACAGCTCAAGCAGAGGACCTGCATTATCAAACAGCTCAAACAGAGCACCTGCATTATCAAACAGCTCAAACAGGCCAAACAGAGGACCTGCATTATCAAACAGCTCAAGCAGAGGACCTGCATTATCAAACAGCTCAAGCAGAGGACCTGCATTGTCGAGCAGCTCAAGCAGAGGACCTGCATTATCAAACAGCTCAAGCAGAGGACCTGCATTATCAAACAGCTCAAGCAGAGGATCTGCATTATCAAACAGCTCAAGCAGAGGACCTGCATTGTCGAGCAGCTCAAGCAGAGGACCTGCATTATCAAACAGCTCAAGCAGAGGACCTGCATTATCAAACAGCTCAAGCAGAGGACCTGCATTATCAAACAGCTCAAGCAGAGGACCTGCATTATCAAACAGCTCAAGCAGAGGACCTGCATTATCAAACAGCTCAAGCAGAGGATCTGCATTATCAAACAGCACAAGCAGAGGACCTGCATTATCAAACAGCTCAAGCAGAGGACCTGCATTATCAAACAGCTCAAGCAGAGGGCCTGCATTATCATTGCAGGACCTTTATCAAACAGCTCAAGCAGAGGACCTGCATTATCAAACAGCTCAAGCAGAGGACCTGCATTATCAAACAGCACAAGCAGAGGACCTACATTATCAAACAGCTCAAGCAGAGGACTTGCATTATCAAACAGCTCAAGCAGAGGACATGCATTATCAAACAGCACAAGCAGAGGACCTACATTATCATACAGCTCAAGCAGAGGACCTGCATTATCAAACAGCTCAAACAGAGAACCTGCATTATCAAACAGCTCAAACAGGCCAAACAGAGGACCTGCATTATCAAACAGCTCAAGCAGAGGACCTGCATTATCAAACAACTCAAACAGAGAACCTGCATTATCAAACAGCTCAAACAGGCCAAACAGAGGACCTGCATTATCAAACAGCAGGCCAGGCATAGGTTCTGCATTATCAAACAGCCCAAGCAGAGGACATGCATTATCAAACAGCAGGCCAGGTAGAGGACTTGCATTATCAAACAGCAGACCAAGCAGAGGACTTGCATTATCATACAGCTCAAGCAGAGGACCTGCATGATGGAATCCTGCATTATTGCGCTCTCTCACATGCTGCAAATGTGTTTTTTTTTGTAATATAGTGGAGTAACATGGGAAAATCTACCAATTAAAGCATAACTACTCTTTCTTTTATTGGTTTGGTTTCATTGGTTTCATTTTGGTGATAAAATTGGTGATTTATTGGCGATATTCTATTTATTAACACACCAAAGGTATACAATGAATGTCCATCCATAACATGTAATGGGCTAAAGATAATTCTGCTGAACAGCCATTTTGTCGATGCAGTATCTCTATGATAATTAACATGTAATCACCTCTCAAACCTCTCTCTGTTGCTCTGTTTGTGTCACCTTGGTCTCCTGTTTCAAAGTAAAAATGGACAACAAAAAAACATACTTTCAACTGCATATAAGTAGCCCGACGTCTGTCTACATCTTGGACAGGCGTGTTATTCTCGTATTTCCTGCGTGCATTGAACTACACACTAGAATACATGGTCGTTGGACCCTATTCAAGCAGCCAGGCTGCAGGACATTTCGATCTCGAACGTGACGTTGCTTCCACCTGCTGGTTATACGACGACAGCAACACAAAATGACCGCATAGGTCAGTAGTGAGATAATGCATAGGACTTTTTGTGACTGAATTACCATCATGTTGTGTTTCAACACATTAAATACATAGTTTAAAAAATATATAAATTCTAAGTGTTTCAATTACTTACGATACCTATTGCAATAGGACCACAAAGGCGAGGATTTGAGATTAGTCATTGGTTGGAAACGGCAATAAAGCCTCGGTGTCAGCCAGCCTTTTGTGCAGGAAAACAACAAATGGATGTCTGGGCGCTGAAACAGTCTAATTGTTGGTGAACAGTCATAAAGTAATTCAAATAGAAAAAGCAGACAGCATGGCTGAGCCCGCGTTTTATGGAGCAGCTTTCTGGATTAAGACCTTTGAAGACAGGCCCCATCTGCGTCACAGCGCGGCCAAACAACACCATAGCAGGCCCTGTGTGTGTGTGTGTGTGTGTGTGTGTGTGTGTGTGTGTGTGTGTGTGTGTGTGTGTGTGTGTGTGTGTGTGTGTGTGTGTGTGTGTGTGTGTGTGTGTGTGTGTGTGTGTGTGTGTGTGTGCGTGCGTGCGTGCGTGCGTGCGTGCGTGCGTGCGTGCGTGCGTGCGTGTGTGTGACTGGAAACATAGGTGTTTTCGTGTGCTTGAATATATGTTTTTTGAACGACGTGGTTAACCATGGTTGTGTGTAATTACAACCATTAAAATGTTTACCCCTTTAAAAATAGCCCGTATGAAAAGCATATTATAGTGATATTCAGACGCGAGGACTTGCATGGTGTTGCTTCCTTTCCGCTCTCAATCGCTTTGCACCCCATAAACAGTTAACGCTGTGATTGTGGTTTATTGCTGCATGGCAACCAATATCGTGTGCCAGTGCACATTGGCCTGTAGCAAATAGCATGGAGCTGACTTGTCCAATGTCCAGCAATGCCTTTTATATGTACTGTATGTTGGGATTCAGAACTCATGCTCGTGCTATTAACAAGGCCTAAAGGAAAGGGAGAGAAGGGGCTGTTGAAATGGTGTGTGGTGGTACTAAGCCAACATGGACTACACGGGAAATGCCCGCGTTAAATCCACTAATCCTATATAGGCCTGTAGGATTTACATCTGTTCGCTTCTTTAGTACCTGTTTGGATATAATTATGCTCATAGGCCTAGCATACCTATACTCTCAACCTCTTACTAAATAAATCACATTTTCTGTAAATATTGAGTAGGGATATGTTTAATGTTTTAATAAATAGGCCTATTCATCTTGTGATAGTTTATCATAAGCAACATTTATATCAAGGCATAGGCCTATACATGCAAAATATGGTTGCCTTTTTAAATGAAAATTATAACTGAATAAGATGAAGTACTGTAGCAACTATAGATGTTATGTTTTGGATAAAAGGAAATAAATACAGATATCTTGTCAGATGTTGGACATTTATCAACAATTAGAATCTTAGTAACAATTCATTCTCTGATTTCCAAACAATAAATATGGATTACGACGCACAAAATAATTTGACATTTTATTTGATTGAGTTTTAGAATCGAAATACTCTGACATTGAGGTATTTTGCGTGTGCACAGTGTTGCTGTAATTCCATAGACAAAACTGTTAATATCACACCGTCTAAACATGTTTTTTCGGCAAAAAAAAACTATAAATAAATAAATAGTCTGACAGGTAGTTGAAACACATTCAGGTAGTCAACGCATAAACATGATTAGGCCAATAACATAGACTAAACTCTGGGTGAAAAAAAACACAGAATCAATTCATGAAACATTTCATGCAACGAACATTAGACAATGTAATCTGTGTGCATTAATGAAATGATTTACCAATTACATCCAAGTTATTGAGATAACATCAAAGTACCAATCAAACGAATAAGCATTGTCAAACAGAGAACACTCTAGGAAGAAAACGAGCCGACAGATTTTACAACGACAACAACACAACAGCCCTACAGAACACAACATGGACTATAGATCAAGCAAAATGTGGATAGATTGGCAACTATTTTCCAGAAATATCTTAGTTTCCTGAAAGTCCACCAATTGTAACTATTCACAGTTTATTCTACGGGTCACTGCTCGCCTTTTTAACATGTCTTTCGACGGTCCTTATTCCCTTTCTTCATCTTCATCCGGCGGTTCTGAAACCAGATTTTAATTTGTCTCTCAGTCAGATTAAGAACTCTTGCTACTTCGTATCTACGGTCGCGGGGGAGATACATGTTAAACAGAAACTCCTTCTCCAGTTCGAGAATCTGATGCTTAGAGTATGGACAGCGCTTTTTTCTGGTGGATTTTGCATGAAGCCAGTTGGAGGATGGGTCATCTGAAAGAGGGTTCGACAAAAGCGAGACAGAGCTCATGAGAAATAGTGTTTTCCACAAGAGTCAGAATGGTATTACAAACTGTGGATGACGAACAACAGCAGACAAGGTCTTGCTGAAATAGCCAACATGCAGTAGCTAATACAGTCAGCCGTTTATGTGCTCGTTTCGGCCTTCTGACCCTAAGGCCTAGTCTACTGCCCATAACAGTGGGAAATGAACTGGTATAGTTTAGTCATAATCCAAATAGCAAAATCATGGTTTCTCACAGTAAAAACTGAGTCGAGGAGGGGACGACATTTTGCCGCTGTTGGGCAGCTGCTTTGGTCCAACATAATCCAAATAGCAAAATCATATTATCTTTCACAGTAGGTAACAAACTAGATCGAGGAGGGGAGGGAGTTTTGCTACTGTCGGTCAGTGGTACTGCTTTGGCGCAATATGATCCATTCGTTATCAAATAATGGATACAATAGTTTGACGTAAACTCAACCTTTACAGAAGGCCTATATTATATCATAAATAATGTATTAACGTCAGTCTCTGACCTTATATTTCTAGATTCCTGCTTAATTCAACATGAATTAATTCCAAAGATCTAGACACATATGAGATCATGATCACCATTACGCATGAATCCAAATGAAAGATGCCGTGCTTACTTGTGTTGATCTCCCTCTCCCTCTTTTCCTCTACGGTTGATGTGCTGCAGTCTTCGTTGGGTTTGGAGAAAATGGCATCACACGCGATCGTATCCTTCTCTGCGCGGAACGGTCCGTTGTCAATGTCGGACACAAGAGGTGTGTGCGTTTCCAGCGCTGTGCAGTCCCCATTTCCTATCAGCGGCTCGGGTTTGATATCATAGTTCATATTTGACGATAATCCCGTTAAACATATCGACGTAGAAACCGGTTCCAACGCCCAGGAACGCATAAACATCCCATCGGTATCTCCTGTTGGACAATGGTGGTGTAAATATGGCTGGTGTGTTATAGATGCGTTGCTCGGAGGCTGATGAGCAGAAATGGGACTCCAAGACGCACTGAAAATAGAAGATTTCGTCTGCAAAGGGCAAGATTCCGGACCGCCATATTCAGTTAGCATCGGCTGGTTCGCCTGTTCCACCCCTGGTCCGCTTGAGTATGTGTGTGCCATAATATCCCCTTGGTCGCGGGGAAGATGAGAGTCTGCATAGTAACTAAGCGTGCCTAATGTCGACATGACAACAAATACACAAAGCCAAAGGCAACTAAACTTCCACTGTGATATATTTAGAAAAACAGGATCATGATACTATTCGCTGCACCAAGAACCACCACATTCGTTCAATAAATTGAACCTTGGCCGGGATTGGATTGGGTGCCGCAGACACGTGACCGTGGGACAGAACAATAAATAATAAATCAGTCGACTCAACTAGCTAAATGGTCACCATTTTCCTCCGTTATATTTTTAATAGCAAAGTCATATGCCTATATAATTTTATACAAGCAGTAAGGTTTATGATTTTTGTTTTCAAATGAGACTTTAACGTTGATATACGTTGCTATGTTTTATATAAGTCTAGAAAGTGAGAGAGTATAGCATGTTTTTCTAGCCTCCTTTAAAAAGAAAGGAATGCAGCAAAGTAGTAAGGAGCTATATATCCACTGTGACGTGTAGTCGTTACTACGCGCAGAATAACACACATTCATTTCCTTATAAGAACTCTCACCACCGATCTAAAATGTGGAATTCTATAGAATGAATTTATTCAATAAATTATCCAGTATCTATCAACATAATTCAGTCCATTATTGCCTATAAGGGCAAAAACTCCGAGGTTATTCCAAATAATTTATAGCATTAGATTGGTGATATCGTTATATAGGCTACTTATTAAATAGGAATATACATGCAGCAATATTATTTGGCCAAATACATACCCACATTTAAAATAGTAGACCTGTGAGTTAATAGACCTATATACTATAGGTAAGCTGATGTGAGTGTGAGTTGACATTTGCCATATTCATCATATTTGCCATTATATGCCATCTGATGTATTCATAATAAAGTCACAGCCAAACCTATAGGTTACCATATCTGCTGTGGTGTACATCATGTTCATTGTTATTAGGCTATTACACGTGTTATTCAAACCTGATATTTTGATTATCATCCGAGTAATGCTCTCTTCAAATGGCTTGAGATTATTCGATTTTGGTTGATTTAAATAAGGACAACTAAAACAGTAAATATTTGAGTGATACTGTCTCCAATGCTCTGGGATATGAACATTGAAATGACATGTAAAACCTTATATATGTAGACCTATGTGACCCTATATGAAAACACACCAAGGACCGGTTTCCCGGACACAGATTGAACCATAGTCCTGGACTAAAAATAATGTTCAGTAGAGAATCTCCAATGGCTAACTCCCATTGAAAGGGCTTTTCAGTCGTACATTTTTAATTATTTTTAATTATAGTGTGTATTATTAATTCGAACGAATGAATTAGATCTTACTTAACTTATTGTCCCAAATCGATTCGAGAAAGTTAAGACCGAATCTAAAAATGCATACCTCACATAGGCTATTATTTGATAGTCAGACTAAGACTAATTATTTAGATCTAAAACTGAAAAACACAGGCATATACAGCCATTGACACAGTGTGTGTACACGAGGAACACGCTATGTGAATTCTACCATCGAATTAGTGTTCAGAAATAAAAATACAATACTTCTACATAGTAGCGTCAACAAATCCAAGTGGCAATAGATTATGGAGAAAGATCCCGTTGTGTTAGTGTGTAAAACCATAACAGACCCTTACTATTTATGGATCAATGAGTGAACACTAGGACGGTCTGCGCGGCGCTTTTAGCTATCAAAGTGGGGAGAGAGAAAAAACGTTAGGTGCTATAGCAGTCTGTTTTTATCACGGGGGCTATTTAGTTGTTTTTCTTTAGGTTACAACCTGGCTGTCTGGGCTAAATATCGCCAATAAAATCCATGCTTTGTGTCCATTGTGTGGCGCAGCAGACGCATCCGGCACTTCGAATGTGTGCCACTGGGAACGCTGCAGCAGCGCACGAGGCTTTGGCCAGACTGCAATGATCATAACCGAGGCCTTGCAGTCCTTCCTCTCCCTCAAGCCAACTCGATATCTCTCCCTCTGAGACATAAAGGCTAAAGGCCGCGTCTAGTGCTCGTCTTTTGTTGTTGTTTTCAATAGATATGGCGATATATGTGAGGAACAAAATGTCCTTTGCAGTCTTGATTTTTTGGTTCGTTTTTTCTTTTTGTTATATATATCAGACCCGGCGCCAGGATAAAGTGACTAGGGGGGCAGTTGAAATCGGGGAATGGGCTACATTTGGGGGATTCTTGCATTGGAATTGTATTGAATTCTGCATATATCACGCGGTACCACAATAAACATAACGTTTAAAAAATGCAGACTCCGAGATGTTTTTGTGCTTTGCAAGTCACAGGTTTCCGCTGCACTGTATGCATGCTTATAATAGCCTAATGTCGACATGAGAGACAATACATTTCCGTAGACACATGACTTAAACTAATGCATCGGAATTGTTATAGAATATTCTACACACGACTAGGCTACTCAATAAATGTAGCCTACTTCCTTCGGTGCACAGCTCTGTTGCCAGAGACAATTTGGAGTGTTCTGTTAAACGCAAGAGTTTTTACTGAGGCAATTAAGGCAGTTTCGTGTGGTGGGGGAAAATACAGCCTAACAACACGAAACTACCTGAACCCCTCAACAGCCCTCTCTCCTCCTAAATAAATATATATAGTCTACAAGTATATATTTTACGCATTCATTTCGTTCGCACAACTGTAACAGATACAGTCGAAATCATAGGGATCCTATAATTCACTCTCCTTCTATGCGTAATTGTAATTAGATGGTCAAAATTGTATCATTTCTCAATGATTACACTTGTTTTACGCATAACACAACATTTGCACACCGGAAAAGATACAGTCCAAATGGTGCGTCTTATTGCGTGCATATTTCACAACGCTCCACATGTCGACAGACCTAGTGTCCTTTCATAGATAACATATGATGATGAACCAAACTACCGCCAGTAATGTCCTTGAGAAAAGCATGTTGTTTTCCGGGTCATTTTGCCACCATCTATACTGTACACCCTGCAGTAAACAAGAGCTATCCCGATGGAGTGTCTTTCACCATACAACTTCACAATGGTCATTTCATGTGTATCTATTTAGCCAGGATAGTTCACTCAGTAACACATGCGACTCTTTTCCAGGGAGTCCTAGACAACAAGTGTAGTGCTTGCATCATGGCTATGGCTCAGGCAATGATTCCTATTGAAATGAAGGGCATCAGCGTCACACAAAAGAGGAAACTGATGTTCTTTTTTTCTTTACTGTAAAACCAACCCGCAACTGAACAAATGGAACCTCGTGGAATAAATAGCGGGTCCCACCACCAGGCTATTCCTCTCGTGGGTATGAACGAGTACATTCTATACAGGAGAGATGATCTGTGGACTGAAACATTCCAATGCAAGGTAAAAAACGTGCCATGTTTTTATTGACTTACTTAGTGAGGCCAACAGACAACATATCAATTCATTTCACAGTATAGTCTCTCTATAGACAAAGCAATGACAATATGGGCCATATTATTAAAACGGTTTGGAGAGAACAATAAAAATATGAATAAAAATACGAGAAGGCAAAATTGTAAACAATATTTACAAGTCTCAGATAAGTTTCTTGTGTATAAATAAAACCTTTTACAAAATAGTTATTGTGTGATGCTTTTAGTATATATGGCTATAATACCAGCAAAATGTGCAGATATTAAATATCAAATCCATCGAGGCTCTTTATCCATGACGTAACGTAGGCCTATATTGCTACAGGTTACAACATTTCCCCAAGAGCTATTCCAGCAAGCACAGATGTCAATGCGTCACTCAAGGTGGCTATATACATGTATTTATGTACCACGAATGCCGATATTGTCAGCTCTGAAACACTTAAGTCGTTCCATCTCTATATTAACTGTTGGTATATACATAAAGGGAGCAAACATATGTTATGACAGTATAAATACATAACCACGACAAAACAAAACAGAGACGTAATTCAGGTAAAATGACAACACAACGACATATCAATAAGTTAGCAACTGTAGCCCTAACCTACACGGTCATATTCACACGACAGGGTTTCTCAAAGGAAGGCGCTCTGGCCATTGATGGAGGAGGGCGCCAAATACGGCACGAATGTCTCACGAAAAACTGAAGTTGTTCGCTAGCTCCCGATAGCTCCTGTTTTCCCGACTCATTTTTTTCAGTTTCATTCTTCGGTTTTGGAACCAGATTTTGACTTGCCTGTCTGTCAGGTAGACGCTGCGGCTGATCTCCAAGCGACGCTCACGAGTCAAGTACATATTGAAGAGAAATTCTTTCTCTAGCTCAAGAGTCTGGTGCTTGGTGTAGGGACAGCGCTTTTTCCGGCCACTCTTCGCTGTCAGCCAATTAGCTTTGGTTTCAGATGTTCCATCTCCTGTAGAAAGAAATTGAAAGATAAATTAGTGCGGGCAACATATTTTTTCTTCATGCTACTGCACTGATGTAACTTTACAGTAATTGTTGCCCAATTGTAATTATTGTACACAGAAATAATGCAATTCCATAAGATGTTTGCATCTATAGACAAACACTGACCTAATACCTATCAACATAAAAAATGTGTTGTCTAAAATGATCTTTAAATAGCCATCCTGAGCCCTTTAGTTTATTTGACAGTAATACGAAGTTAATGTAGACACACACACACACACAATGCCCGTTGTATGCACATATTTTGCATCTGTCCAAACACCTAAGATATTACATCCACGTTGTGCTCAAGATTCACTTAAATACATTTCAATGTATTAATACGCTTTTATTAAGACATGAAAGTATCTCATAGCCGGCTGAAATTATGGCTGCAGTTGATGGTTTAGGGGGAAGACTGAGGACATCAACCCGTTGTATTAGACAGATGTACTGGACAGGATTGGCCTTGCTGCTCCTCGTCATAAAATAATGTTTAAAAAAACTGGAGGAAATCCCAGCTCATGGCCACTTTGTCATACCCCACAAAGACATACCTTTACCGCTGCGCATATAACCCACATATGGGGAAGTTTTCATGTCCACAATATAATCGATACAGCAGTAGGATATGCCTCTAAAAACCAAGGTTAACGCCAAGGCACATCTACACTGACTCGGGGGCATTGACACTACACTCCCTAAATGTACACCCATCAAGATCCCATTGTCATAAACGTCATTTTTTGGATTTAGAGCAGTACTCACCTTTAAAGGGTTTGACTGGACTTTCCGCACAGCTCTCGGTGGGTTCGGGGGAGGACAAACCATTTACAGACGATGCCCGGGTGTCCTCATCCGGAGCACATGACCGTGGGTCAGGCAGTGCTTCACTCTCCCTCCTGCCTGTATCCGCCACCGGGGTAGGAGATGGCGGTGAGGTGTCGAAACGGGCCGGACGTTGTAGAGCGAACTGAGTAGGCTGTGGGTTCCGCTGAACGTCTTGATAAACCTTTGAAGAGGTATATGTCTGAGACAGACGGAAGTAACCGGGAACAGGCACGGTGCTGTTTGTAACCGGGCATGATCCCGGTGTTAACCGGGAATAGGAAATGTCTTCCGTCGTTGTTGACCTTTTAAGACACTTCTCTGATTCATACAGGCAAAACGCATTCTCCTCTTTGATGCTCGGAGAGAAGGAACAATGAGCCATTTGCTGCTGGTTGTTCGGCTGATCTACTCGACAAGATCTCGAAGTCTCTAGCCATGTTTCCATCCCTTGAATATGTGAATATGGGCCAGATGAGGGTACCATAGTTTGAGAATTGCTCTCGTTGCGTTTACTGAGCCCAGAGAAAAAAGCGCGGTTGGGTAGTCCATAGGAGTACTCCGAGCCTGGTGACAAATACACGCCGTTACTTTGGTAGTATGAGACACCGCTCTCGGTTCGTCCGTGGATTAAGGAGTCTACTAAAAACGAGTTTCCACTTTGGTTGTCAGAGCATGACATCGTTGGTGTATAATTTGACGGAGGATGAGGATAGCCCTTTCTGGCTGACATTTCTTGTGCAAAACATGCTGAATATAATTACAGATACTCACACTTCTCTGCGCTTTAGCTGACAGCCAATTAAAACACAAGAAGAGAGACTCCTCCCATTGAAAGCACGTAATGCCAATATGCCATATTCATTTTGTTTAAAGATTTAATATAATAAATGAAAAGGTAAAGGTAAGTGGTGTATTAAAAGCTATCAGTTCAACCTAAAATGGTGGATAGATAGTAGAGGTGACATGACATGGGCTGCATTACCTTTTACGATAATCTATGTTGTAAACATTGACCTCAGGCACCCTTTCACAGACACGCACGCGCGCACACACACGCACACGAGAGGGGGGAAGATATAATCATACACAAATAACTATTTACATGTGAAGGGACAGTGCAAATAACTGCAGATGTCTGCAGACCTTGAAAACAGTTTAGTGGAAAGCTCGTTGCACTTTCCTCTACAGGAAGCGTCAAAACATTGCTCTATTCAAGTTCACAGAACATTGTGACAAAATATCTATTGGACTATTAGTTAATGTCCCTTAGTTACCAATTACAGATCATTTTACATGCGAAAACAATCATCAACAGCCTTGACAATATAAAGGCTAATGGGTCTTACATGAAGCCAGAGTATAGTAGTAGAACAACATGAGTTTTCTCATTTGCTGCTGGTTAAGTCAGAAACAAAATAGGCCGTGGCAAAGATTGTTTACCTATCTAGTTAACATAATGGGAAATATAATCTGAAACAAACACGTTACAAACACGTTATTTATCAAAGACATGTGCATTTGTTATGAAATACCTTGTGCGTAATTGGTGCGTAATGCATTTTACAAGTGTACAACTCGGCACGTTATTTCATACACCGCCAGAACCAATTTCGGTGGGATCCCATTTATTTCCTTAAGAATCCAATTGAAGACAATATCCTCAGACTCATATCCCCAAATTGAATAGAAATAGATTAGGCCTATGTAAATCATAGCAATAGGCTATGATTGTGTTATGTGTTATGTGGTTCTAACCACAGCCTTTATAAATACCACTGCCTTTATTATCCCCCCATGCAGTTGGGAAAAAGATCATCCTTGCTATGTTTGTTACTATAATTACCACGGTTATATTACGTTATTGTTCTGACACCAAAAACACTATATGGTGCGACTTATTTGGGGTTTTATCCGATGTAGAAATGAATTTAAAATGAATAGCCTAAACCATTGATTTGAGTGGGTACTAGTCTCGTGACGTGCTTATAATAATTTCAACGGCCTATTTATTTACCTCTAGCCAGTGGTACTTTAAGTTATTATTAAGTTATTATCATACTTAAAATCATTTAATGCATGTCTCCTTATAGCGGCTAATAAAATCATGTTAACAATGTTTCTTCTGTTCCAAGTTATTCTTGCAACTGGACAAAAATATATGCCTGCGCCCCTCGTGCGTAATGTGGCACTTTACTACATCCGCTAACAGCTATTTTATTTTTCACTGGAGACTAAAAAGCCCTCCGGTAGGCTATGGGATACTCAGCTAGAATGTTCCCCTTCCCAACACACACACAAACCAAACACATTTTATAATCTAACGTTTCGTATTTGTTAAACTATGGTAATAATGACTCAAATAAGAACCGTTCGAATAGTTCGTGTTATTTTTCCAGAAAAACGCCATAGACATCTCTAGACAGGATAAGGCCGATGTATAAAGCTATTTTACGTTTAGCATATTGGTTATATTGTATATTATATTATGTGCTGTGTAACGGTAGGTAGGCCTATTCAGTCATCCTCTCCCACACGGAATACATTGGTTCTAATACATTGTGTCATTTAATATTATATTTCCAATCATGTGGATTTCAGCGATAAACCAGCTTTATATATCATTTTCTAGCAGGATGGAAAGGCTCCTTACAAAAACGCCTCACTTTAACCCATTTTACCAAGAAAAAATGGACCACACAGATATTTGTTTTCCCATTTCGAGCATTTTGAAATATATTTCGATAAAAATAAGAGAATATGTAACAATTATACACACATCGGGATAATTACCTGAACAATGAAACCCTGTAATGTAATGAGTCTGTCTTTGGATGTTTGATGCATGGGAAGGAGAGTCTCGGCCAGAGTTCCGTCCACATCCACGGCATTGATCCATGACATTGATCCGAGCAGCGCCTCCCAGTGGAACAAACAAACAACCACGTTCGAACTGCAGATTCCATCCTGAATATATTCCTGCCCGCGCACGCTGAGCTGCCGAGACAAATGAAGCAGGAAAAGTCCGCGAACACAAGCTTTCAATGCTCCCAGGCAGGCAGCCGTTGTTTTTAAAGCCCTTAGTCACAGTTAATAACCTTGGTCTCAGACGGTTTATTGCACTACACTCCAATTGTACAAATGTTCCAGACGAAGACGCGTTTTATGGCCAAGTTGCTGCAGCAACAGGGAGGATGTGTCCGTAAAGGCGGCATTCCGGTTAGCCTGACCAGACAGGATGCACGGCCCAAGACCATCATCACCCGGACTGGCTGCAGCCGGCCATCTACACTAGCTTCATGCTGCTATCACTCTTAATTGGTGTTTTCACTAGCCCACTATTCATGAACGCCCATAGGCTTTGAACTATAAGACATTAACCGAAATATTGACAAACGTGAGCCAATTTTACACATAGGCCTAATACAGAATCAGTAGGTCTAATGTCAACATTTGGCAATATAATAAAATAACAACTGATCAAGTTTATTTTAAATATAGGCTACCTTACGTATTTTGCTGTATTTATTTAAAGTAGGCTATACATTCTCTTTTTATAGGCCTAGTATTATTTTTGAAACAATACACTTAAACGCGGGACATTTAAACTCCAGACGTTGATTGTATATAAAAGTCGTCCGGTGATAGATGGTTTAGCATGGTACATAAAGTTGAATAAAATAACGTGCTAGACAACCTTTTGGGTGGAACTTCCGTAATGGATATTTAACATTAATGGCATAGGATCCCATTTCGGCCCATGGGGGCAATGTAAAGTACATCATACATCTGATATGACCCACGCAGCCAGGTTTTATGTCGAGAATCATACAAGGAGATATTTTCTCGAGACATATAGACCCATTCATCCAATTTAGCAAATAAACTAAGAAAACAACCGGAAAGGTCTCGACCTGTGACTCGTATGTCTCCAATAGGGTGTGTGAAATAGGCTAAGCCTATATAGGGCCTAATCATTCCAAAATCCATCGTAGGCTATTTACACCGAGGAACATTTGAATTGGCTCAAAAATGAAGACAAAGAACTAAAATGTCCCAATAGCTCAATGTATTGGAGCAGCTTTTCTCTTGCCAAAAACGCAGGAAAATAGCTGATATGTTCCGACATTGAGAACTTAAACAAAACGAACACTTTCAAGTATCAGGGATGATTGAACAATTTTACAATATAACCTTTGTATGTCGAATATTTCACGAGAACAAAAACAATGGCAATCAATGCGTAAATAACAGGCCTATTTTCAACTATAGCCTAGTCCTTCTGTGCGTGTGTAATGGCGACAACAAACAACCAACAAAGTTAGGGATAAATCATGCCTTCTCGTCATGGAAAAGGTATGTACCCTTTGTAGGTATATATATAATAAATGTAAAGATAATGGTTGTTAAATATGTTACATCGTTAAATGTCGAATTTGATATGAAATGGGCGCGCGTAAATCTAACGTTCGTGTAATTCATGCATTATGCATTGATGCCAATTAAATAATTTGCTCGAAAATGTGACTTTTACGCAAGTTCGGATTCGACCAGATATATGTTCTGTTTTGGTGGCACCGCACTTTCATAACAACAAATAGCAAGATCAAAAGATCAACATGAAAATCACCTACAATTAAAATAGGCCAATAGGCCTAATAATAATAATATTACACTAGATATTACTCTCAACAAATTAAGTATGATGGACAAATAAATCTACAAATGTCTGTCCATCACGGGAGGAATTTGCAGACCAGCGAATTTGAAATGAGCGATTGAGCTTCATGCCTTGTCTGAGGGGAGGCGACATCCATCAGCCAGTGTTACAGCATAGGGTTCGTGGTATAATACTGCAAACGGTCTCTGTTCAATTTCTTCTCTTTCATCCTCCTGTTTTGAAACCAGATTTTAACTTGGCGGTCGGTGAGATTGAGCATCCTCGAAAGTTGAAGACGTTTCTCCTTGTTGATGTAAACACTGAAAAAGAACTCCCTCTCCAATTCTCTGATTTGGTATTTGGTGTAGGGACATCTCTTCTTACGGGTTCTCTGTCCACCTGAAAGGAAGAATTGCAATTCACATAGAAAGATCAAATAGGAAGCTGCTTTCGTTCTGTAAAAAATACATACATGGTGTCAAAAGGTTTATAAACAAGAGTCTAAATAGACTGACAACAAAATAAGTTGTGCTTTTTTAAATCATAAAAACTATAACTGAAAGCCTTGAATTAAGGTAGAATCGGGATACATGTTTTTGGCCATGTTTTGCTTTTAATAAGCATGAAATCCCCACATTTCTATGCATATTTCGGGTACATTATGCAACATAATCATGACATTTCTTAGAGTTCAGTATATGGAAATGACGGGTGGTGAAAAGCAATAGCCCTAATAATAACACCTCTGGACAACATCAAACACCTCCCAAAAGGAACATCATTACCAAAACGCAGTGGTAAACGCTTTCTAGCGCTGTGCATACTAGCCTAATGTATTCTACGGTGTATGTTGTGCTTTCTACACATTTTCTATGTAATGTGTATGCTTTTATAGATTTGATGGATCCCAGGACTCTCTGGAAAACAGTGCCCACTGTGCAAAAACTGGTTGAATCAAAGTTGTTTCACGTCATTTCAACAACAAAAAATTAAATATGATGACGTTGAATCAACGTGAAAAACTGATTGGATTTGCAAAAAGTCATCACCGTAAGGGAATTCTTTTTCACCCAACTTCTAACCTAAATCCAATGACATGGTGAATTGTTTTGTTGCTTTCATGTTGAATTCACGTTAGTTGCCAACTCAGTCAAATGTAAATCAAAACTAGACGTTGAACTGACGTCTGTGCACAGTGGGTGGCAATTGTTACTGAATGGACTATCCTCCTGGCTAAAAATATTAAAGAATCAATTACATCTATTACATTTGTTTAACTATTTACTTTATCACCTTATACTATATCACTAAGATTATATTAATATAATAACAATATACCATTCAGGTTATAGGGGGGACCATGCAGCACATATTCAATACGTCCCTGAGTTATAATGTATAAAAATATCATTTAGCAATAAATATATAAATTCATTAAGTTGTCGTTGCAGTCGTTTGATACGTTATGAAAAGTAAGCCAAGCTATGTGTCTAGAACAACTAATAGGCCTAAAAAGAATGCTCGAATATTTTAGAATGGGAAATTCTCTGTCTTTCACGGCCAATTTCAGTTCCAAGCACGTGATCTTGTCGTTTATAACAACGTTTTTGTTGGGGTAGATCTACAGCCCCACAATAAACCTTACGTGCTTATAAAACAGCATATAAACGCCTTAATAGCAGCGCGTTAGATTGCAAACTTTCTCACAGAGCTGGTCGTCTTTATACTCACCGCTGGCGCTATATTTCTCTTCATTGTTGCCGGAAGAAGACACCGGGCTGCAGCTCACCTCGCCCGGCGTTCCCTCCTCTGTATCCCGGCACTTGTCGGTACCGGTCACCGGAACTATAGGTTGTTTGGCGGCAGTTCTGTCCACGGAGTGTTCGCTTGTTGGTGTGTTGTCTGCGCTCCCTTGAGCAGTATCGAAAAACTGATCAAAGACTTGCGGTAACACTCCATTCCTACTCACACTGCCCTGGAGACTTGATGTAGGATTGGAGCTGCTGGTGTGATAGACATCACTGGAGTTATTTCTCGTGAATATTTCCCCCAAGGAGGTCGAGCTTGATAGACAGTCCCTATGCACCGTGTCCTCAGTGGGGTAGCAGTGTGACATACCGCCCCTATGGTGGTGCCATTTACTGGAGCTACCAATGCCATGA
>NW_025745734.1:261797-413716 GCF_021184085.1 Oncorhynchus gorbuscha | reverse complement strand
CGCAGCCAGGTTTTATGTCGAGAATCATACAAGGAGATATTTTCTCGAGACATATAGACCCATTCATCCAATTTAGCAAATAAACTAAGGAAACAACCGGAAAGGGTCTCGACCTGTGACTCGTATGTCTCCAATAGGGTGTGTGAAATAGGCTAAGCCTATATAGGGCCTAATCATTCCAAAATCCATCGTAGGCTATTTACACCGAGGAACATTTGAATTGGCTCAAAAATGAAGACAAAGAACTAAAATGTCCCAATAGCTCAATGTATTGGAGCAGCTTTTCTCTTGCCAAAAACGCAGGAAAATAGCTGATATGTTCCGACATTGAGAACTTAAACAAAACGAACACTTTCAAGTATCAGGGATGATTGAACAATTTTACAATATAACCTTTGTATGTCGAATATTTCACGAGAACAAAAACAATGGCAATCAATGCGTAAATAACAGGCCTATTTTCAACTATAGCCTAGTCCTTCTGTGCGTGTGTAATGGCGACAACAAACAACCAACAAAGTTAGGGATAAATCATGCCTTCTCGTCATGGAAAAGGTATGTACCCTTTGTAGGTATATATATAATAAATGTAAAGATAATGGTTGTTAAATATGTTACATCGTTAAATGTCGAATTTGATATGAAATGGGCGCGCGTAAATCTAACGTTCGTGTAATTCATGCATTATGCATTGATGCCAATTAAATAATTTGCTCGAAAATGTGACTTTTACGCAAGTTCGGATTCGACCAGATATATGTTCTGTTTTGGTGGCACCGCACTTTCATAACAACAAATAGCAAGATCAAAAGATCAACATGAAAATCACCTACAATTAAAATAGGCCAATAGGCCTAATAATAATAATATTACACTAGATATTACTCTCAACAAATTAAGTATGATGGACAAATAAATCTACAAATGTCTGTCCATCACGGGAGGAATTTGCAGACCAGCGAATTTGAAATGAGCGATTGAGCTTCATGCCTTGTCTGAGGGGAGGCGACATCCATCAGCCAGTGTTACAGCATAGGGTTCGTGGTATAATACTGCAAACGGTCTCTGTTCAATTTCTTCTCTTTCATCCTCCTGTTTTGAAACCAGATTTTAACTTGGCGGTCGGTGAGATTGAGCATCCTCGAAAGTTGAAGACGTTTCTCCTTGTTGATGTAAACACTGAAAAAGAACTCCCTCTCCAATTCTCTGATTTGGTATTTGGTGTAGGGACATCTCTTCTTACGGGTTCTCTGTCCACCTGAAAGGAAGAATTGCAATTCACATAGAAAGATCAAATAGGAAGCTGCTTTCGTTCTGTAAAAAAATACATACATGGTGTCAAAAGGTTTATAAACAAGTCTAAATAGACTGACAACAAAATAAGTTGTGCTTTTTTAAATCATAAAAACTATAACTGAAAGCCTTGAATTAAGGTAGAATCGGGATACATGTTTTTGGCCATGTTTTGCTTTTAATAAGCATGAAATCCCCACATTTCTATGCATATTTCGGGTACATTATGCAACATAATCATGACATTTCTTAGAGTTCAGTATATGGAAATGACGGGTGGTGAAAAGCAATAGCCCTAATAATAACACCTCTGGACAACATCAAACACCTCCCAAAAGGAACATCATTACCAAAACGCAGTGGTAAACGCTTTCTAGCGCTGTGCATACTAGCCTAATGTATTCTACGGTGTATGTTGTGCTTTCTACACATTTTCTATGTAATGTGTATGCTTTTATAGATTTGATGGATCCCAGGACTCTCTGGAAAACAGTGCCCACTGTGCAAAAACTGGTTGAATCAAAGTTGTTTCACGTCATTTCAACAACAAAAAATTAAATATGATGACGTTGAATCAACGTGAAAAACTGATTGGATTTGCAAAAAGTCATCACCGTAAGGGAATTCTTTTTATCACCGTAAGGGAATTCTTTTTCACCCAACTTCTAACCTAAATCCAATGACATGGTGAATTGTTTTGTTGCTTTCATGTTGAATTCACGTTAGTTGCCAACTCAGTCAAATGTAAATCAAAACTAGACGTTGAACTGACGTCTGTGCACAGTGGGTGGCAATTGTTACTGAATGGACTATCCTCCTGGCTAAAAATATTAAAGAATCAATTACATCTATTACATTTGTTTAACTATTTACTTTATCACCTTATACTATATCACTAAGATTATATTAATATAATAACAATATACCATTCAGGTTATAGGGGGGACCATGCAGCACATATTCAATACGTCCCTGAGTTATAATGTATAAAAATATCATTTAGCAATAAATATATAAATTCATTAAGTTGTCGTTGCAGTCGTTTGATACGTTATGAAAAGTAAGCCAAGCTATGTGTCTAGAACAACTAATAGGCCTAAAAAGAATGCTCGAATATTTTAGAATGGGAAATTCTCTGTCTTTCACGGCCAATTTCAGTTCCAAGCACGTGATCTTGTCGTTTATAACAACGTTTTTGTTGGGGTAGATCTACAGCCCCACAATAAACCTTACGTGCTTATAAAACAGCATATAAACGCCTTAATAGCAGCGCGTTAGATTGCAAACTTTCTCACAGAGCTGGTCGTCTTTATACTCACCGCTGGCGCTATATTTCTCTTCATTGTTGCCGGAAGAAGACACCGGGCTGCAGCTCACCTCGCCCGGCGTTCCCTCCTCTGTATCCCGGCACTTGTCGGTACCGGTCACCGGAACTATAGGTTGTTTGGCGGCAGTTCTGTCCACGGAGTGTTCGCTTGTTGGTGTGTTGTCTGCGCTCCCTTGAGCAGTATCGAAAAACTGATCAAAGACTTGCGGTAACACTCCATTCCTACTCACACTGCCCTGGAGACTTGATGTAGGATTGGAGCTGCTGGTGTGATAGACATCACTGGAGTTATTTCTCGTGAATATTTCCCCCAAGGAGGTCGAGCTTGATAGACAGTCCCTATGCACCGTGTCCTCAGTGGGGTAGCAGTGTGACATACCGCCCCTATGGTGGTGCCATTTACTGGAGCTACCAATGCCATGATAGTCCCTGAAAGCTACCTCTCTGACAGACGGAAGCTGTGGCAGAGTTGAGGATGGGTAGGAATATGTCATGGGACAAGAAGACTGACTCTGGTGGGACAAAAAAGGAGGGAGGCTTGAGAAGTCTGTCCCCGAGACGTAATAGGTGCAGCTGCCGGGCAAATACATATTAGACCCAACTGGGACCCGCTCATCAAAATCCATAATGATTCGATCTTGCGTAGCCTGTAGCCTACTCTAATAGTCTACCAACCCTCCCTTCGCATCGTTCCTATGTGCTGCGAGGCTCCAGTCACTTTGAAGCAGATCCGTTGAGCAACAAATTCTAAGACGTGAAGCTGACGTGCAGTTTGTTCTCCATCCATTCCTCAGAGCGCCAGTCATGTGACCAGGGGCAGAACTGGACAGATACGTCTGTTCAACTGATGCGTTGCTATGAGTGAATGCGTTTCTTAATTCAAGTGTGTGGTATTAAATTTTCCAAATGTACAAGTAATCATAACAATACATTATTTGGTATGGTTACTTGTACATTTGGAAAATAATTTCATATCACACACCTAGGGTGGTCCTGTGTAGCTCAGTTGGTAGAGCATGGCGCTTGTAACGCCAGGGTAGTGGGTTCGATCCCCGGGATCACCCATACGTAGAATGTGGATTTGGAAATTGGATAAAAGCGTCTGCTAAATGGCATATATTATTTATTATTATTACACCTTTGAAGTCACGATAAATCAAGGCCTTGTTGGCAGCATGTGCGAATAACCTTCGTTATTAACGACAATCCTGGTGTTAATACTTTCTGAATATGATTTTCATGTGTTATATTCTCTCTATCTCTGGAACATACATTGGTCAATAAGGCGCATGTGCTGTTGTGTGGACACATCAAGGCATTGTAAAGTGTATGGGTAAAATACAATGTGTATGAAATATAATTATACCAGAACAACCCACAGCCTTCTATTTGCCATAAAAGGCTCTAGATCAATATATTTCCACAACCACTATGCCTTTTCCACTCATGTATTACGCTAGTAGTAATATTAGCCTACAGCATGTGGACTAAGGCTGCAAGAAGAACACAATTGTATTATACAAAAGCCCATCTCAATCTAGCGCTATATCAATATATTTGTACGCATATCCATTTCTATATATCAATATATTTGTACGCATTTCCATTTCTATATATGAATATATTTGTACGCATTTCCGTTTTTATGTATCAATATATTTGTACGCATTTCCATTTCTATATATCAACATATTTGCACGCATTTCCATTTCTATCTGTATATAATGGATAGGCTTTATGCAAATTCAGAATCAGTTTCCGTTAATATTTCCTATAAGGCCTATCCGAAGTTAGAATTGTCACTTGTTGACCAAAACAATCTCGCGTGTCTCAATCTCAATCAATCTTATGGCTAAACAATATGACGCAGGGCCGTAGCATAGCAAGACCAGCGTCAGATTGTAATACTATTGTGGGGCACTCTAAACATTAATATTGCGTCCAACATCACAGGAAATGGGACATCTCTTGGATATTCTAATACACATATAGCCTAAAGTACACTATGGTTCATAATAAACGAAACTATTGAGAGTCTAGTGAGAGTACGATACATGAATGGAATGGCAGCATACGCGCGTAATGCATTCTCTTTCCTATCACCTGCATCAGTGGACACGTTCTGACATTAGTGTTTTGAAATGCAACAATAGAGTTCAGGGTATACAGCACCAACCAACACAATCAGCTCGAGTCAGACATGTTTTATTGCACTTTGCAGTTGGCTGTGTAGTTGCCATTGTCAGAACAGACATGTGGGGACTGCTGCGGCCGGCGTGCTCACCAGACGACTAGATGGCATTCAGGAAGTTCAATGAAACGAGACTCAAAACAAGGCTCCAGGTGAGAACTTAGGCCTGTGTGTAAAATGGAGACTGTAATGTCTTGGAATTGTTGGAATGCATGTCATTTGTAGGCTACGAAATATTGAATGATTAAATGGTTCGTTAAATAATACAACTTTATGGCAAAAGCCTAATGGTTGTATTCTCTGTGAGCATGACGTGAGTCCCTTAGGCTAACTATATATAGGTTAAAACGTGTTTTAATAAACCATGCTAAAGTATCTCGTTTGTTGTATCCCATTCTTCAGATTGCACAGTCAGTCTCGTTTTGCGTGCTGCAGAACTCAAGTTCGGGGGAGGAAAGGGGCCACAAACACCCCTGCCCTGTGCCCCGGATGAAGTTCATTCGTTCATTACCGTGACAAATGTCTCAATGGTTAATTCGCGTTAACTGTTTGATAGGCCTATTGCAGCTTTTCTCAAACTCGGTATGAAACGCCTATAAATTCGAATTCAACGTTGTCAACAAATAAAATAGGGTGCTAAACTTTACTTTTGAAAAATAAATGACATGAAAAATATAGCTATTTGATACCAGTTGTTAGTTTGACCTTTCTTTGTTCAAATGTAACATGGCTGATCAACAAATGGGTGGTCACGTTCAAGATGAACACATACACATACTCCACCAAGCTCATCAACAAGGCTTTATGCCAAAGATATTGGTGAATTTATAAAACGTTGCAGTGATTTGACATTCAATTATGGTGCGGAATGAAATACGCCTATACCCATGGCCACGAAGGCTGCTTTTAAAATGGAATTGTCTCGTTAATTAAGAACTCGTCAACATGTGAGAGGCAGGTGTTATAGAACAAGTGGTAACTTAGTTATGTATCTTTCACGCTCCATTGCCATTGACTTTAAATAGAAAACATTTGTACTTTACCGCTACTTGGGTGTGAGCCATTTTTCCACTGGCGCGCCCTCATATTTATGCCATTTAGATGTTGTTTTTCTGTATAGGCGCTATAGGCTTGACTGCTTATAGCAGTAAATGCCTACGAGCATTTCTTCAGGCTGGGGTGGGGGGAGTTTAGCCTACATCTCTACGACACAAGTGCCTCGCACTTGGAAATGTGGAACATCACAGCTTAATGTCTCTCTATACTGCCTTTTTCAGTAGATGATATGGGTGGCGGGAACATTACAGCTTTATGTCTGTCTATACTGCCTCTTTAGAAGAGACGGCTGACAGCCGGAGAAGCATAGCGCAGAGGAGAAAATAAACATGATAGACCTCATCTCATCACTAAAGACATCATGATAAAAGAAGACGTACGCCAAGAGATGCTTATATGGAAGATGTACGGCAAGAGCTGCTTATGTAAACGAAAAGGGAGTAACCGAGGATGCTTTAGTTGGCAGTGCCATAAGAACCCAGGATGCATTGGATATGTTGTTGCAACAAGCGGAACTCCCATCACCATCCATCCTCCTCAAAGTCTCGGATAGTTTAAGGACATACTTGCAGTCAAGAGTCCTGGAAGCAGGATTTTAAAAGACAGCTTTGTGTGTGGGACGAACCATTCAACATGTGAACCCCTTAGATATTATTTACTTGAGTTATACGGTTATAATCGTTGTAATAATAACGTCATATTTGTAATCACACCATTAACTACCATTATTTCTTATTATAGACTATTATTATTATTATTACTACTACAGTTATTATTAGTAAATAGCAGTATAGTTCTAGCAGGCATACTTGTTATTTTATTACCATAACTAATTATAAGGATAGTGACTATACACTCTTAAAAAACGGCCGATTCTAGAATTTAAGGGTTCTTCGGCTGTCCCCCTATGAGAACCCTTTAAATAGAACCCTTTTTGGTTCCAGGTAGAACCCCTTTGGGCTCCATGTAGAGTCCTTTCTATAGAGGGTTCTACCTGGAACCAAAAAGTGTTCTCCTATGGGGACAGCCGAAGAACCCTTTTCGAACCCTATTGTCTAAGAGAGTATTGCATTTGATCATTTGATCGACTGAGGCCTACTTTGTGTAAAACGTCATATTTAAAAAAGGGAAATGTGTCTGGACCCCCGAGCCATTTAATTGCATGGTAAAGCAACGTTAACAGTCACTGCAATACTTATGTTTTGGGGTTGGTGTTGGAAATTGGACAATAACTAATGTGCTGCTGAATATTCTCATTCAATCCATTGAAAATCCAGGCTGTAAGGCAACATGTGTAAGGAGTATTCTTTCTATGGGTACTGTACATGTCCAAGGCAAGCATACACAAGTTTACAACAGTTATTTAAACGAGTATGTATATCTGATTCAATTAAATTGATGTGTACGGACTTGCTCAATTGAATGTCAAACTTCAATTGCATGATTTAGAAAAATATGAATATGAATATAACAAGGGTATAACAGGGATGAATTGGAATTCCCATTGCCCCTTTAATTTAAATGATCTTTCTGGTTTTTAGAAGAGATCTGATGTATTCCATTGACTGTTATAGTTATATCTATCTCATGCAGGGAACTGAACAGTCCTCTGCTGGTCTACTATAGACCACACCCAAGTGTACACTGCACTGGAATCACTTGACGTGTTGCAGTCAAATTAGCCTTTGGGTGGCAGCAAAAACAGTACAGTCATTCATTGTATCCATTAGTGCACACCGTAGCAAAACGTTTTGCAATTGAAAACCTTTCCTAATGAAAACGGGTGTTTTTTATTGGACAAGTTCAGGTTAGCCTCTCCCTTTTTCCAGTTTGTTTTCTCTTTGGTTATCAGTGAATGGGACCCAGGTTATATATGTAAGACGCTCCAGTCCAGACTTGTAAAGACCAGCGCCATAATTTCCCTCGACCCCGCACCTATAGCGGGACCTCTCCTTGGTGGGACATACTGAGTAATGTGGGTGTAGCATAAAGGGACAGTTCAGTGATTTTACATATTTACACATTTGTTTCCTTACCTTGAAAGCAGTCTATGGACAAGTGACTGCAATCCACACTTTTAGAATGCTTTACATGTAATGCCCAAATAATCAACTCAATATTATAATTGAAAAGCAACTCATTGAGTAACAATCCATTTAAGAGATGATTTGGACATGCCTTTTTAAACGAGCCGTGGATCCACCTCCTGGACACAGTTGTTCCTATCGGATTAACCTGTTTTCTGGAACTACTATACCTATCCCATGTCATTTTTTAAATATATAGTTGCTATCCACGTGATTAGTCCTTGTATTCTACATCACGGGGGTCTTCTGATAGATGGGATGTTGAATGTCACTCACGCAACTACACAGTATTTTGTATTTTTTTGCACACACATTTAGTTATGTATGAATTACCATAGAGTTGTCTTTGCATTAGGACAGTTTATACCATGGCATTGTTGAATACTCCTTTCTGATTGGCTTGAAGGGCATTCTAGAGCGTGCATTATTTCCCTATAATGCACAGTATATTGGACGGTAGAATTGAATGACTATATTTGTACATGTTTTGTTTGAGCTGCTTTTGAAAGCAAAAGTCGAATTGAAAACAATATTTTTTTATTTTCATAATAGCACACTAGGACTGATGGTTTGGTTAGCTAAACTAGGAAGTCTGTTTGTTTGGTTATCACTGCAACTAACGTTACTGTAGCTATTTAGTTAACTTGCTAGCTACTTCAGTGGATGTTGAACACATTTATAGCGGCAAACTAACACATTTCTAGTGGCAAATGTGTTAAATTATAGCCATGGTATAAAAGGGATAATCAACTCGGTGCTCTGTGTTCTCTGGAAAATACTCGCTAGCACGTCGTGCAACACACTTTCCATTTCGTTCATTATTTCCATAGAAGCATAGCCCCACGTTGATTATCCCTTATATAATGTATAGTTTGTCTTTAGTTCTTGTGATGTTGTCATGTGATGTTTAGCCTGATGAAGACCCTGTTCTGTGAAGACGCATCCTCCTGTAGCCTGTCCATCTGCTCCTACCATACAGTATAAGGTATGTTTGTAAATAGTTCACAAAAGTGTTCATTGCACGATACAGGCCTGCTTGTCATTTTATGAGTATAATTTGACGCCAGTCGGTATAGCTTAAGTTGGAACTTTGATTTGACATTCCTTCAGTCATAGTTAGTGCTGTATATATAATGACTGTAAAAAAATACATTTATATTGCCCATCTTTTATAGTCTATTGATTAAACATATAATTTCTCATATTTAACTATTTATTTAATTATATATTTGTTTTTCCGGTCATTTTATCCATAGAACAGCTATACCCTTTTCTGCTGAATTGATATGAAGTTGTATATAGTCTATCCACACTAATTCCCTTCGCATTTCTGAGAATGACCAGTTTTCATAGCATTACATTCAAAGTTGTTATAGGCTGAACGGAGATAGGACATATTGAGAAGAATTTTAAAGATTGAATATTTGATCATATATCCACAATAGTGTCTGCCTTCCTTTAAAAGTGATTCAAAAAACAACGGGCGCATCGAAAAACCGTCGATTTCTATATAGGCCCAGGTTGGAGATTCATTATCGAGTCTGTAACAAAACGTAATCAGATTACTAAATACTATGCACCTATTATTGCCAAATATTAACCACATTTAAATCAGTGCATTCGTTCCTGTTTGGAGAAGAAGAAAAATACCCACAAGGCAGTACTAGCTATAGCTTGCCACGACTGCAGTACATTTTTAATGTTCTCAATTGAGAAGACAAAACAAAGTGTATTTCCCTTTGGAATGTGTGTCACTCTTTGTTTTCTAACACAAAAATGGACAATTTCACTATTATTGCCATATTAAGGACAAGCATATAAATATTACGTACATATCAAGGTACGCCTTTACATTTCCTATAGTACTCAATAGTGAATCGTTTCCATTCGGCAACATTTCTCACATGAAGAAATCTTGGATAAAGTATCATTCCATATTTTTCACCTGCATGGAGTAGGCAATGGTCGGAGGCAATGGTCGGAGGCAATGGTCGGAGGCAATGGTCGGAGGCAATGGTCGGAGACAATGGTCGGAGGCAATGGTCGGAGGCAATGGTCGGAGGCAATGGTCGGAGGCAATGGTCGGAGACAATGGTCGGAGGCAATGGTCGGAGGCATATATCAATATATACTGAATAGACATATAAAGCACAACATGCAACCATTTTAACCATTTTCCTGAATTACAGTTCCCGAGTGGAGATGCAGTCGAAGGCACTGCATCTCAGTAATAGAGGCGTCACTACAGTCACCCTGGTTCGAATCCAGGCTGTATCACAACCGGACGTTATTGGGAGTCCCATAGGGCAGCGCACAATCTGCCCAGCGTCGTCCGGGTTTGGCCGGTGGAGGCCGTCATTGTAAATAACAATTTGTTCTTAACTGACCTGCCTAGTTAAATTAATAATAAAGAAATCAGTCAACTGAAATACATTCATTAGGCCCTAATCTATGGATCTATGGGCCTGGGAGGGCATAGGCCTACCCACTGGGGTAGCCAATCAGAATGAGTTTTTCCCCACAAAAGGGAATTATTACAGACACAAAAACTCCCAGTTTCATTAGATGTTCGGGTGGCTGGTCTAAGACGATGAAAACGCCTCATGTGGAGGTCCTGGGATGGCGTGACACATGGTCTGCAGTTGTGAGACCAGTTTGACATACTGCCAAATTCTCTAAAAATGATGGAGGTGATTTATGGTAGAGAAATGAACATTCGATTCTCTGTCAAGAGTTCTGGTGGACATTCCTGCATGTCAATGGCAAGCTCTGTCAAAACTTGAGACATCTGTGGCATTGTGTTGCGTGACAAAACTGCATATTTTAGAGTGGCCTTTTATTGTCCCCAGCACAAGTTGCACCTGTGCAATGGTCATGCTGTAAAATCAGCGTCTTGATATGCCACACCTGTCAAGATGCATCATCTTGGCAAAGGAGAAATGCTCACTAATAGGGAAGTAAACAAATTGTTGAAAAACATTTGAGAGATATAAGCTTTATGTGTGTATGGAACATTTCTAAAATATTTTATTTCAGCTCATGAAACATGGGACCAACACTACATGTTGCGTTTATATTTTCGTTCAGTTTGACCATGGTTAGGCCTACACCTGAACTCATCAAATGCAATGACGCAGATCCGGCAGCAGATGGCAACATTGTCATCTCATCAGTAGGGCATTTCTCATACAATAGCCTAATAGCATTATAAGGGCTCAATGTTGCAAGCCTCTACAACATTAAAATGACCAAATGGAAAGCTGTTTGACCCGTTGTATCAACGCTAGGCTTGTAGCCTACCTAAATTCAAGAAATTAAAATTAAAAAGCTAAGAAAATGTCCCCAACAAAACGTTATTGCAAAATAAATGCTCATTTACTAGTCTGACTTTAAATTTGTCTGAGAAAAAATATGAACAACGTAGTAACGGGGTTTCTCCAACTTTTATTGGGAAGAGCTCATTGGCTATATGTTTGCAGTCAAAAACAGGGGAAACTTTAAATGCAACTGCTCATGAATTGCAATCAGATGTATTTACATTTGTTATGATAGAAAACGAAATACAGCATTTTCAAACAATGATAACGGCGGAGATAATTGTTGCGTAAAACAGAGTTAAGATGATTATTACTGTATGGGAAAAAAGACGTAGCCTACTCAGACATAATAAAAAAATGTAATCGTTTATAATTAACTGAATATTGACAGAATGCATAAAGTAAATGTAAAGCAATGTACTAATTAATAGCTCAATCATTATGTGAAGGGAAATGTTTCAGCTTCTAAAATTATATTCGTAGGCATAAACGATTTGCGGGTTGCGCGCTATAGCGCTCTCACCAACATTTCAATATCAATCAATTCAGGGAATGTATACTCAAATTCAACGAATAATCTCAAACCCTCAATATCAATGCTGCACATTTTTTTCAGTCATTAATTCTTACTCTGATGGAGCTAAAATGGAATTGTCTCACACAGATTTGAGTTTTTACGTTTCCAATTACAGAAGGCTGTGTTCTGAGTAGAGATGTCATATTTTATGCTATGAGTTATTTAGCGTATTGGGAACAGTTTGTAGAAAATTATAAAAGCTATATGTCCGTCGAATAGAGTATGAGACAGAATATATAAACAAGGAGGAAGTTATTTCCCCATTTCCTTCAAACACAGGACATCGAATGGTTTCAATTAATTACGACAAAAAAAAACACACAAAAAAGCCAAGTGGACCTCCAAAAACAGAGCCAACCCATGGCGGGCGAGAAGGAGACGCCTTATATTGTGTAATAAATTATAATATAGTTCATTTTCATTGAACAACCTTCAAGTCTCTTCTTTTTCTGTCTTTTTGTTTCAGTTGTTCCATATACAGCTAACTGGGACTCTTAAATTTGTTGACAACCTTCTTCTCTTTTACTCGCCTGTTCTGAAACCAGATAGTCACTTGTCGCTCTGTCAGGTTTGACTGATCAGATATCCTTCGTCGTTTGTCCTTTGTGATGAATTTATTGGCGGCATACTCCCTCTCCAGTTCTTTCAGCTGTACCTTGGTGTATGGCACGCGCTTCTTCCTCCCGCGTCGAAGAGAGCTGCCATCCCCTCCAGATACGGTGTCTGAGTGAAGAGCATAAACACATGCTTAATTAACCTAGAACCATCTGGAAAATTGCTAAAACCGTAGTAGTATAGTTTCTTATAACGATGGGATCTGTCGTGTCTATCCACAATTCACATTACGGTGACAAGATGGATGACGGTTTCTTCTAACGAATTATTAATATGCAAATTGTAAAAGGAAAAACAACGCAGGGCGAATGATGGTGTTTCTGCTTTTGATAAACGGAGGTTTATAATGTTGAAATATGCATAAGCTTGTGAAAACATTTAAGAATGTATAGCCATAAGTCCATACCTTGAATAGACGATTTCCATAGATGGTTTGACTGTGGCTGGTCCTTAGCGCAGTAAACCTGACCATTCCATCCATTGGTGATAGCCCATGGCTGATAAGGCTCCACTGGCAGAAGAGGCTCATGCCTGGGCTCGGTGGGTCCGCTGAGGGTGGGTACCACTGGGATGTCCAGATAGCTGGAGACAGGTTGGTATGGGTTGGAGGAGTAGCCTTGGTAGAAAGCGAATTCCTTCGCCCTGGACCCTGGGAACTCCTCTCCTGAAACGGATGTGTCCATGTATTTGTCCCCATAGGCAGAGGAGGGTTGCGCGCAGGACTTGACGCTGCCGTGTGACATCCTACACGGGTAGTAGCTGCTGCCAAAATATCCATAAGGCAAGGACGCATTTGATGAACTTTGGGCTGCGGAACAGGGGCTGCATTGTTTGACAGCTTCGCCCATGCCAGATACTGGCACCTCGCTCGACGTGTAGGTAGTGCTTGGAGCCAGGGACGTCGGATGCGCCAACAAATTCCTGCACTGATTTGCTGCATAATTACCTCCTGTGAACCCCTCCATGTTTTTATTGATCTCATCCAACCCGTTATCATACAGAAACATGACTGGGTCAATCCAGCGGGAATGCAGAAGTAATGACGCTGTCATAGCATGCCCTACATCGAGACAACCAGCTCTTTTTAAAAATCCCCACGACTGAAAAAAGAGATACGGAATCTGGGAGAGTAACCGATACTCACGCGCCTGTGTGGACCTAAAGATCGCAAGGTTATTGGGCAGAGCCAGGCACGTGATATGCAAAGGAGCTGATAAACGTCTAGACTGCAGATAATGCAGCTCCATGCCCAAAATGTTTATACTCTAAAACAATATAGCATTTAGGAGGAAAAAGACTACATGTTTTAAA
The DNA here is from genome assembly GCF_021184085.1 of Oncorhynchus gorbuscha. Lineage (NCBI taxonomy): Eukaryota > Metazoa > Chordata > Actinopteri > Salmoniformes > Salmonidae > Oncorhynchus > Oncorhynchus gorbuscha. The sequence goes on along the minus strand of NW_025745734.1, from coordinate 399,942 downwards.
CAAGAGGATCCGTTACGAGATATCATACAGATAACCACAGGCCTACACTCCATATAGTTGTTATGAATTAATCTATTGGAATGTGTCTGATGTCATTCTTGGTTTATAGCCTAGCATTTGGCTGAGGAAACATCACATGGATGGAGACTGACATTTAAATCCTTTTTGTCAAAATGCTGATAAAAACAGTAGAATGGAGATGCGGTGGACGCAGATTTATGTATGCAGCCATTACGCATTTCAATGTATCAACAGTTATATGGCCAAGGCAGTTTGTACGAAATATGGGTTGATACAAATTTAATTCATTCATTTATATTTTTATATTTATTTTATGGAAAATCATTTAAACTACCTTATAATTGACCAGAATGCGCTGAGCTTGAAAACAACGTGCTGCAAATAGCTTGGAAACAACATGCCGTTAGATACGTTTTTTATCCCCCCATTTTTTATATATACACGAAGTAGCATACATCTTGTTTTATATACACGAAGTAGCATACATCTTGTTTTGAGCTAATAAAATATCAAGGAAGGTGCAACTACATTAAAATGAGTTGGTGGAGAAATATCAGTCATTCAAAGTGTAAAGGAAATCAAGAATAGTCTGTGCGTAAACCTCACTGAAATGTAAACCATGCATGCCACGGCAATATTCTGAAACACACTGCTATTCTAGCTGCTGTTCGGTCTCTTATAGGCTTTATAACCTACCGAGAGAAAGCAGCGAGCTCACTATTTGGCAGCGAGCTCTTTCACACATGGGTTAGACTGCTGGAGGCCAAGGACAAGGTCAAGTTGAAAGTTAGTTGCAGTCCGTCTAGCCAGAGATGTTGTTGTCATCCAACCACTGGCCGTATGGCTTGAATTCCTTCAGGAGAGGTGAGAAAACAAACAACTACATTGTTGAATAAACCCATTGGTGATATTTTGTCGATGTTTAAAGAAACCTCTGCGCTTATTCAGTAAAGGCTATAGCATTTCTTAGTGACTTGGGGGGTGGGGGATATGTATTCATTTGTCCATGTGAGCTTTTGGCAAAGTAGTGAGGAAATTATGTAATTGCAGAAACATGCTGAACATAAAAATGTAAGGGCATCCGACCGGTTTTCGTGTTTACCGACATGGCATTTATCCAGGGGTTAATATCACCTGGGTAAAGACATAGGCCTGGCAAACTAGAAACTAAACCCATTCCATTCGCATTTCAGACGTGTAAAACATTAGCAGACAATAGTAAACTGTGGTTTCAAAGAGAAGTTCAACTGCACCATATTTTCAGCTCATTAAGAATGAGAGAAACATTCTGCTCTCCCATGATGTTTTATGCATGTGGTAAGAGGCTATCTCAGTTAGGCTACAGGCTACTAGAGGAACGAATTGAGCTAATCAACTCGTATCAATGACAAAGTAGCTGTTTGTGAAATTGCATTTTACTTGTGCACAAATGTAACGTGAAAATTCGGCCGAGAAGAAAAAGAAAAACGAAGCTAGACGATATCTTATTTTAAGTTAGAATGAGCTAAATACTATAGGTTACAACATCGCCACTGGCTTTGTCTGTGAGAGAGAACGAACGAATACATTGTACTGCATTTCTTCCATTAGACGTAGTTGCGTGGAATATTTTAATAACAATGTATTCGAAATTTTACAAGCAAGAACACCAATACAATAGGCCGAGAAGGTGCCTTTTATGGTTAAGGTATTTGCAGGAGAACATTAGCATTTGGTTGTGACACTGCACCAAAATGGCTTTACCTGTATTCTTCATAGCTATTCAACTGCCCACGTTTTCCAATATACACAGTTACCAATTTATATAGCCTGTCCCTGTATGTTTGAGGACACAAAGTATACAATTGTGCATATTTATTGACATCTGTTTCAACGGTTTCGGTCGATGCTGTTACCAAGTTATTTTGGAGGGGATGAGATATATGCCTGTGCTTTAAGCATATACTATACTAAAGTGTTTCATTCCAAACCTTGGGCGTATTGTCACCCAACCGAGTGGGCAGGAAATATCACAGCCTGCTAAATGGCTGCTAATTCACAGTCAGAACTCCTTCCCTTCTCTTCGAATGGAGCCGAGTTCAGTGAGGCTGGGCTGTTAAACCATATGTTAGGCCTATGTTATTTAAGCCTATGTTCATGCGGCTATGAGAGAATTCAATGGTCGCAGTGGAGACATTAGCGGCCCTACCGCAGACATCGAAAAAGTGTCATGTAGCTAGTCATAAATAAAGCAATGACGCTGTGCTACTACCAACATCGAACATGGCCAGACCCCCAGTGCAGTGGTGGAGTGGGCCGGTGTGGGAAAGGAGGGGATCTAGCCTATACTCCTATCTGCCATGATGGTCACACACTCAGGCTCTTCTTAGACAAATAATGGCTTGTGGTGCCATAGCCACACACTGGCTCTGGGCGGTCAATTTCGCGGTCAACAATATCGTCATCTTTTCTATGGGGGACCAGTTAGATGTTAATACGCCATGTCGTGGCACAATTTGGTTTCTTATTTGGTAAGCTACTTTAATAAACTGGTAAACATATCCGCGTGGACATATAGCGCACACAGTAGAAAGAGGCGATACATTGGACCTATAGCTTTAACAAATAATATCTGGGTTCTTGTGTAAATGCGTTCATCACAAGGCGGATAGATCAAGGGGAGATAGTAATCGAGCGTCAAGTCATTTTCAAAGACGCGTTTGACCCGCTGAAATATGAACAAGGGTCCATAGAGCAAATCAACGATATGCAAGTATCTACTACCACATATCTACAACACAAAATCTGTGTTCGTGTGTGTATAGTGCGTGTGTTTTCCTGTGTATGTGCGCGTCTCTTCAGTAGGGCTTCATAGGTGTATTTTTCGTTTCACAAAACAAAACACACAGGCTCACATGATGGTAGAAGTAAATTAAGACCTTTTAATAATTAAAATGGGCAATCTATTGTTGGGAAAAATATGATATATTTTGAAGACTTTGAATACTTTAGGAATTCTAGTAGTAGCCTTGCATGAGCTTTGGCTGGTGCGAGACGGAACTGCTCATCTCCTGTAGCGCGAGACAGCTTGTACAAGTACACCCCCTGGACAGGATGCAAGTCTACCCCAGGGCTTTACCCCCCAATCTATCGCGGAGTGCCAAGCAGAGACCCATTGGGTCCCATTTTTACAGTGACTCGGCCCGGGATCGAACTCCCGACCTGCCAATCTCAGGGCCGACACTAACTACAAGGCTATTGAGGATTAAATAGGCCTAATACTAGAAATACTGTTTCGCGAATGATATAGACCTTAACAACAACCCTGAATCCGTATACCTCATTATATGCATAGTTATTCGAAAGTTGTTTTTTTCTTTCCCCCCAAATAAATGATCGTCTATTTAAGAACCGAGTTCAGAATGTGACTAAAACGTGTATCTCAGTGGCCGGTGTAGATGGTAATGTACACATTTTGTTCAATCCAATAAGCCGGTTTGAACTGCATTTCTTAAATATGATTGTATTGTTTATTATTTGGCTGTGGCTCATTAAGGATTTCGCTTAATTGCAGCAACCTACTATTTAGATGTTAATTGGCCTATAGCCTACTAGCTATAGCTTGTCTGAGTATGACCCTTTAGAAGTTATAGAAATAAAATGTTCGTTAAGTGTACATTTTGAAATAGAGACATTTCAGAGACATTTCAGAAATACTAGGCTATACAACCTTTTACAAAAACATTTTTAGTAAAGCCTAACACAAATGAGAATGTCAAACAGCGACGTTCTATGCCAATTGAATAAATGCAATTATTAAACTAATAACACGACCACTAACTTAACATCATTATTAAACCATTAATCATAATTATTATTATATTTGACGTCCAAATTGGCATTAATGTTGAAGTAGCGGTATAAGAACTAAAACAATCAGCGAATGACGCGTCCTGTCTGATGAGCGTTGCAGAATTAATTTAATATAAACCATACAGGCTTCTGCTTACTGACTAGTGTGTGTAGCTCGTTAGATTATACTAATACAATGGCGGGAAGATACACTTTACGCCTCGTGCCAATTTATAGGAGAGATAGTGAGATTATATTGAAAAATGCATATATTCCTCAGAATATTGTTTTATTCCATTGAACGAAATCTCTAGAAAGGAAGGTTATATCACAATATAATCCTTTCGCCTATTTCGTCTTTAAAAAGACTGGATCACCTGCTTAGTTTATAAATAGTGTATATAAATATACTGTAATTTTCAATGAGTGGACAGCCATTATTGATCCCTGCTAGTCAGAATTGGTTCTGGCATGGGATTTAATTCACTAATAGCAACATACATAAAATAGTGTTGAATTATTTGTGGAGACAAACCTGGTAAATAATGACCTTAATGCTTAACACTTAGGAACAAAATCCTTAAATGTCCCTAAAAGTCTGTCGCTTCCATAACCTCTGTATGAAAGTAGAATTTGAACAAAAAAAAAACACAAACTTCGGAATATATTGTGCACGTGGAACAGAATAGAGTTCCTTATTTACTTCTGGCAGTGGAGTTGGCTGCTGGTCGGTAGACTACAACCTACAGAGGTGGAAGAGTTGTCAGTGGAGTTGGCTGCTGGTCGGTAGACTACAACCTACAGAGGTGTCAGTGGAGTTGGCTGCTGGTCGGTAGACTACAACCTACAGAGGTGTCAGTGGAGTTGGCTGCTGGTCGGTAGACTACAACCTACAGAGGTGTCAGTGGAGTTGGCTGCTGGTCGGTAGACTACAACCTACAGAGGTGTCAGTGGAGTTGGCTGCTGGTCGGTAGACTACAACCTATAGAGGTGGAAGAGGTGTCAGTGGAGTTGGCTGCTGGTCGGTAGACTACAACCTACAGAGGTGGAAGAGGTGTCAGTAGAGTTGGCTGCTGGTCGGTAGACTACAACCTATAGAGGTGGAAGAGGTGTCAGTAGAGTTGGCTGCTGGTCGGTAGACTACAACCTACAGAGGTGGAAGAGGTGTCAGTGGAGTTGGCTGCTGGGTAGACTACAACCTACAGAGGTGGAAGAGGTGTCAGTGGACTACAACCTACAGAGGTGTCAGTGGAGTTGGCTGCTGGTCGGTAGACTACAACCTATAGAGGTAGAAGATGTGTCAGTGGAGTTGGCTGCTGGTCGGTAGACTACAACCTATAGAGGTGGAAGAGGTGTCAGTAGAGTTGGCTGCTGGTCGGTAGACTACAACCTATAGAGGTGGAAGAGGTGTCAGTGGAGTTGGCTGCTGGTCGGTAGACTACAACCTACAGAGGTGGAAGAGGACACACTCCTATTCAAGATCACACCATTTCAATTCTCCTTTCTCCAACTGCACTGCCTTTGTAGTCACAGTAGATTGAATGCACATCTACCAATATGTGTTAAGAGTTAAGTCCACGACATATACCAGTGACCCCCCCCCCCCACCTTCTTCCTGCGACAGTGGGTTCATCTCAGATCAGACCCTATTCCTACTACCTGTGATCAGGGCCAATAGGGCTCTGGGGAATATGGTGCCATCTGGGACAGACACACTCTGTAGAACTCCCAGGCTCTGCAGCTAACCCAGAAACACCCAGAAGAACCTTTCACTTTGGCCTGCCTGGCCTGGTTGCTCTGCTCTATAGGATCTAGGACCAAAGTGGTGCTCTGTTTGTAATAGCTGCCAAGCAGATAACACAGCACTTAAGTCTCCAGTGCTTAATGGACTTTTTATGGGTTAGTCTTGTGATCGTGTGACCTATGGCATCCTGGCCTCAGTGTCTCTCTTGGTAAACTAGATCAGAAACATGCCGCACTCGCCTTTGTCTTTGGGAGAGAGAGAGTGAAAGAGAATACTACAGTTTTTCTATTTCCATCAGAAAACAAAGGACCTTCTTGATTTTTGATGACCATTTCACCCCTTAACTGAAGAGCCACTTCAATCTACAATGTTTTACTGTATCCTGGAAGCACTTCCCTCCTTGCTTCTATAAGCACTTTTCTCCTCCTCAGTGTTATATTCTTTATAGGAAAAGTTTCCTGCTGCTCTTTTCTAAGAGCTTGTTAAAAAAACAGTGTAGATGAAGAGACAGGGGGGCAACGATTCAGAGGGTGAATGGGCAGTATTAGGAAGGTGTTCATAATGTTTGGTCAAGAATACATTGGTGGGTTTTTCAGTTTGTGTATAAGAACCACTATTGAATTCTATAGGCTTACTACACAACCACCTTCAGCCAGTCACGTGCACTCTGGCTCACTCCTCCCCGACTGGGTGCATAAGGCAGCAATAGAGGCGCTCCACTTCTGGTCTTTGGCCATCTTCTCCTGTATGTACAGCACATTGCATTGCTAATTTTGCCTGACCTATAGGAATAAGTTATACTGTCGCAGCCAATCGGTTCCTGTGCATGCAGAATTCACACACGCTTGTGTTAAAAATCAAGGTCAGTTGTATTATTTAGTTCACAATGTAGCAAAAACATTTAACAAAACAAGCATTTCTTATTGGATAAATTCAGGTAATTTCTTCCCCATTTCAGCCATTTGTTTCAGTTTGGTTCCTAGTGAATACACCCCAGTTTACACTCTTATTTCCCCAAAAGAAAAGCAGTCACCTACAGACATGAATGAAAGTATGTGGGACAGCTTAATAAAACACACATTAGACATCTTTGCTAGAATACATATTTGTACTGTGATGCAACACTTTAAAGTGCTTACCCTCTCTAACGAGGAGCTTAATAAATATAGAGTGATGTAATTATCTAGATCAGTCTCATCAGGCACCTTGTCTTCCTCCTGCTAACAGACAGTACAGACACATCCTCCTGCTAACAGATACCTGTGAAAGGCTTTAGAGTAGTGGGTCAAAAAGCAATCCAATATCACTGGAAGGAAACATACCTATAGTCTCTCTCCTTTTATTAAACAGTAAAACACATACAAATAAGACAGGAACATTCTATCCCTCCATGTCAAGAGTAAATAAACCCAACAGGAAGAGAAAAACAAATGAATGAACAGGATCAACACGTGTGGCGTTGCAGTGAGGTGAGTGGCGACGAGAATTAACAATCATCTGAAGTCCCAGTGGTCTATTGTTGACGAAAACAAGTGGGGTCGTTAACGAGTATAATGCGGGTCATTTCCTTGACAACGCCTGGGTCTGCTTTCCATGACAACGTGTCCTAAGGTAGCACTGACATTGTCATGTTGATAGCTGTAGTGGTTAGTCAGCCTACTGAGTGACAGTGACTTGAGAGCCTCCCCACACTTCAAAAACATCCGTCTTCTAGCCAAGCCATCGGAAACATTATTAGACAGCTACTTTAACAAAAGGCAGGATCACAGAGGCAACATGACTCCCATCTTACAGACACAGTGTAGTCTAGTACTCTGCTGAGATGATCGGTCACGTCATCACGGCTTTGACCCAATACACACGTCTTGAAAAGTCCTGGGGAGAGGGGGCAAACCGACACATCCTAACTACATGGTAGTAGTCTTGTATGGAATAGACCCTGCTAAAGCTATGGATGGGGGGTGGGGGTACTGTTCCCCCACCCCTATTGGCCCTCGTTCTCCTCATCCTCCCTCAGGAACTGGAAGACAGAGGAGAAGTCTTTGGCGGAGTAGCCCCGAGCACACATCATGCGGTATATCTGGTGGGCCAGGGAGCCCAGAGGGACAGGGGTCTTGGTGTTGGTGGCTGTAGTCTGGGCTAGCCCCAGGTCCTGAAGAGGACAAACTCTCATTAGCTCTCTGCCATCACCTCTTGTTGTACACAGCACAGTTAAAACATGTCAAACGCACATCTCTTTCCAGTTACATGAAAGTTAATACTATTGACAGAGACATTAACGAAAATAAATTGTGTACTAAACATCTTGAGAGAGCGCGAGAGAGCAAGCACGAGAGAGAGAGACACACCTTGGCCATGAGTTGGGTCCCAAAGCCTCCCTGGTAGTTGTTTCCAGAGGGGACTCCCTCCATGACACCAGGTACAGGGTTGTAGGTGTCACTGGACCAGCAGCGGCCTGAACTCATGTTCAGGATCTTAGCCAGTAGCTTAGGGTCCAGACCTAGTCTGCCAGGGGCCAGGAAATCACAAGCATTTAAAAAAAAAAAAAAAAAAAATTATATATATATATATGACAAGTTTAAGGTGGGTTACTGTTTACTGTGTGTAATTTCTCTGATTGCTGGTTAGTCATAACGACAAGTAAAGGACGAGTCAGAGACAACATGTAGACAGTTGATAGAGTCGGAGCTTCATAAAAATAGAGTTTTCCATTGGATAGTTACTTTAAGAGAGCGACTATAGTGGTAGTGTTACAGATCTGTACGATACTCACAGCATGGTTCTGTTCATCAAGCGTTAAGTACAACAAGACATTTTGTTGGAGATACGTTCTCTGCTGTGAATGTATTGTGAATACTCAACCTGATGCCAAGGTTCATGGTCTCAGAGGTCCCGATCATGCCTATCGCCAGCAGCATATTGTTGCAGATTTTGGCTGCCTGTAAAAAACAGTCTCCTGGTTACATCCCATGTAGTTTTGTAATAATCCTCCCATAATGTCCCTAGTAGGAATGTAATGTGTGTATCCCCAATGGCACCCTATTCCCTAAAATGTTTTACCTTTGACCAAGGCCTCAGGGACAGGTAGCCTAGCGGTTAAGAGCATTGGGTCAGTAACAAAAAGGTCACTGGTTTGAATCCCTGCACAGACTTAGTGTTAAGTGTCTTTTCACCAACTTCTCCTGTAGGTTCCTCTGGATAAGAGCGTCTGCTAAATGACCCCCCCCTCTAATTTTTTAAATATAAATAAATAGGGGGCCATTTGAGACAGGTCATGTAAATGTGTAGGACAACCTACCTGTCCAGTGCCAACAGCCCCACAGTACACCACGTTGGCTCCCATACAGGTGAGCAGCTCCTGGGCCGCAGTGAACTCCTCCTCTACTCCCCCCACCATGAAGGTCAGCTTCCCCGAGCTGGCAGCCCCCACACCTGGACAAAAGGAGGGTGAGATGCACATCCTAAACGTGAGAATATCTGATGAAGTGGAAACGTTGTACATTTGGGAACATAGCACACACCAGACAAACACGCAGGGCCTTGGGATGGTCGGTGCTTGTAGCTTATAAAACATGGCGGTTTCATTACAAGTCTGTCAGTCACTGTTGTTACTTCTCAAAACTTATGAGTTCATCACAGAAAGATTGATGCAAATCTACAGAGCACTTTACTAAAACAGCTTGTTCTCTTGTCCAACACCCACCCTTCTCTCACCAAGTTTGGCTGAGAAAGTAATTCCACATCAAATCAACTGAAATTAAAAATGAGGTAAGCCCAAGGCTTGTGGATTATTTCAATAGCTTCAAACAAGGTTGTGGGGAAAGTAAAGGGAGCTAAACATATTTAGACAAAATGAAGTGTCAGCAAAAAGCTGGCTGAGAGAAAGATGTCTCAAATCCCATGACAAATGTGGGATAACCAGTTAAAATATAGAAGAAAAAAAAGGGGGGGGGTTATTTTAATTGTATTATTTAAACACATTAAAAACTTAAGATACAAAGCCCCAAAATGCAGATAAAAAAGGCAACCCTTTCATTTCTGTTGCCAAAGCTACAGGCCCTCGGTCTCTGCCATAATAATGGGCAGTGTGTGTGTGTGTGACGACTGCATCTCTGCCATCTCACACAGCCTGGGAACCAACACACACCAATTACGGAGTCTCTAAGGACATGAATCACAGTGAAAGTGAATGTGTTTGTTGGTGGCTACGTAGCTAGAGTTCTGTGGTCAAACATTTTCATTCCAGTCAGCACAGTAGTCTTTAATGATAAACATTTCCCAAGGCTTTACGTACAAGTCTAATTGATTTCAATAAAAATGTATAAGAAAACAAATGTATTTTTCTGTGTCGTAATGGACTGGATTTGGGACGAGGTTATTGTATGATGCCTACGCTGACAGAGCAGGGGAGCGTTCCAAAATAGAACCCTACTCCCCTATATTGAGCACTACTTTTAACTAGCTCCCTGTGGGCTCTGGTCAACGGTAGTGTACTATATAGGGCTCTGGTCAACAGTAGTGCACTATATAGGGCTCTGGTCAACAGTAGTGCACTATATAGGGAACAGGGCTCTGGTCAACAGTAGTGCACTATATCTGGTCAACAGTAGTGCACTATATAGGGAACAGGGCTCTGGTCAACAGTAGTGCACTATATAGGGAACAGGGCTCTGGTCAACAGTAGTGCACTATATAGGGCTCTGGTCAACAGTAGTGCACTATATAGGGAACAGGGGCCCATTTGGGCTGCATCCCAGGTTGTGGCTTTCCTATTATTGCTCCAGAAAACAAGGCATTCCTTCCAACAGTGGGTCTGCTGCCAAACCTCTCTGACGCACTGTGGGTTCTGGCTGGAAGAGGCAACACATGAAGGACAGAGAACCAGAGGTCTCTCAAAAGCACAGGGAAACAGCCTGAGTTTAGACCATCTCGCACAAAGTAAGTCTGGGTTGGAGAAGGTACCCTGGATACGTCCAAACTGGGCTACAGCAAAGCTCCTTGCTGGATTCAGATCAAGCAGAGTTGGAGGTTCTAAACATGATGCGTCTCCTGATCAAAGGCTCAAGTCTTGGTTACAGTACCATCATCTGGGTAACAATGACAAGTCTCATCACATTCCCCTGTGCTCTATTACTACCCCCCCCCACGAGAGGGTCAGTTTCTGGCCACCGATAACATGTTCAACCACAGGCATTCCAGCACAGTATCAAGGTAGTAACATGCTCCAATACTTAACTCTAACCAAAACACACACACACACACCTGTGACCTGCAGCCACCCAAGTTCAACGTGGGAAGCTGGACAGCCTTAATCCATGAGCACTGCCACAGGAAGGATGCATATAAATCATTACTAATCTTTAGGGCCTGATGGTAAAATATGCCAACATCAACTCAAAGTGGCTTTCCTCAAGTTAAAAGGCGGAGTTCAAACAAACAGTGTGTGTGTAGTGTGCATTTCCCCTGAAGTGTGCGTCTACCCTGAAGACTGTTAGTGTTTTACAGCTTGGAGGTCAGTATGGCTCTTCCCCCATCTTCCCTAACCCATAAGGTACGGCTCCTCCTCCTTATGACCCAGTCTGTCAGGTAGGTTCTCCTCCTTACCCAGTCTGTCAGGTAGGTACTCCTCCTTATGACCCAGTCTGTCAGGTAGGTACTCCTCCTTATGACCCAGTCTGTCAGGTAGGTACTCCTCCTCCTCTTTATGACCCAGTCTGTCAGGTAGGTACTCCTCCTCCTCTTTATGACCCAGTCTGTCAGGTAGGTACTCCTCCTCCTCCTTATGACCCAGTCTGTCAGGTAGGTACTCCTCTTTATGACCCAGTCTGTCAGGTAGGTACTCCTCTTTATGACCCAGTCTGTCAGGTACTCCCCCTCTTTATGACCCAGTCTGTCAGGTAGGTACTCCTCCTCTTTATGACCCAGTCTGTCAGGTAGGTACTCCTCCTTATGACCCAGTCTGTCAGGTAGGTACTCCTCCTCCTCTTTATGACCCAGTCTGTCAGGTAGGTACTCCTCCTCTTTATGACCCAGTCTGTCAGGTAGGTACTCCTCCTTTTATGACCCAGTCTGTCAGGTAGGTACTCCTCCTCTTTATGACCAGTCTGTCAGGTAGGTACTCCCCCTCTTTATGACCCAGTCTGTCAGGTAGGTACTCCTCCTTATGACCCAGTCTGTCAGGTAGGTACTCCTCTTTATGACCCAGTCGGTCAGGTACTCCTCCTCCTCTTTATGACCCAGTCTGTCAGGTAGGTACTCCTCCTTCTCTTTATGACCCAGTCTGTCAGGTAGGTACTCCTCCTCCTCTTTATGACCAGTCTGTCAGGTACTCCCCCTCTTTATGACCCAGTCTGTCAGGTAGGTACTCCTCCTTATGACCCAGTCTGTCAGGTAGGTACTCCTCCTCTTTATGACCCAGTCTGTCAGGTAGGTACTCTTCCTCTTTATGACCCAGTCTGTCAGGTAGGTACTCCTCCTTATGACCCAGTCTGTCAGGTAGGACTTATGACCCAGTCTGTCAGGTAGGTACTCCTCCTCCTCTTTATGACCCAGTCTGTCAGGTAGGTACTCCTCCTCCTCTTTATGACCCAGTCTGTCAGGTAGGTACTCCTCCTCCTCCTCTTTATGACCCAGTCTGTCAGGTAGGTACTCCTTATGACCCAGTCTGTCAGGTAGGTACTCCTTATGACCCAGTCTGTCAGGTAGGTACTCCTTATGACCCAGTCTGTCTACTTTATGACCCAGTCTGTCAGGTACTCCTCCTCCTCTTTATGACCCAGTCTGTCAGGTACTCCTCCTCCTCTTTATGACCCAGTCTGTCAGGTACTCCTCCTCCTCTTTATGACCCAGTCTGTCAGGTAGGTCCTCCTCTTTATGACCCAGTCTCCTCCTCTTTATGACCCAGTCTGTCAGGTAGGTACTCCTCCTCCGCTTCATAACACAGGCTGTCAGGTAGGTACTCCTCCTCCTCTTTATGACCTAGTCTGTCAGGTAGGTACTCCTCCTCCGCTTCATGACCCAGGCTGTCAGGTAGGTAAGGTACTCCTCTTTATTACCCAGACTGAACCATCAATAGGATAAGCAGAGAGACTGAATGGATTCACCATTTTGTCAGACATTAAAGGAAATGATCCAGTGTCGGCCATTTTAACCTGAACCAAGGCCCACATGGGAGTCTGCTGTCCTGGGTAGAGTCACCAGGTTGTCAGAAGAAATACAAATCAGTCCTCCTCCCAGTGGAATTCACAGATACACACGTGTGGCAACAGAGACATGAATATACATATGATCATGACGGAGATGTTTCTCTTTATATAAAATGGTCTAATGGTTTGTTGTAAAAAAAAAGTTTAATTGTTGTGAAGTTGTGCTATGAGAGAGAGATGCACTGGTCGTAGACTTTAAAAAAACACATTTTCAGAAAAGGAGGGACAGAAATAGTTTTTTGAGCTGCTGGGATCTGAGAGCGGAGCGTTTGGATGGAAGGGTCATCGGATCAAACTCCAGATGCTGGGATCTTAAATAATCCACATCATGGGGTACAAATGTGCTAGAGAGAGCAATCTACTAAATCTGGTCCATTTCAACAATTAGGGAGTGGAGAGGCTGGTCCTCTCAGATTGCAGCAGAGACCCCCAAGGAAATACTGCGTCCCAATTAGGGAGTGGAGAGGCTGGTCCTCTCAGATTGCAGCAGAGACCCCCAAGGAAATACTGCGTCCCAATTAGGGAGTGGAGAGGCTGGTCCTCTCAGACTGCAGCAGAGACCCCCAAGGAAATACTGCGTCCCAAATGCCAGCATAGTCCTATGGGCCCGGGTCAAAAGTAGTGCACTATATTTACATTTGTTTTGTTATTTAACTAGGAAATTCAGGTAAGAACACATTCTTATTTACAATGACGGCCTACCCAGACGACGCTGGGCCAATTGTGCGCCGCGTTATGGGACTCCCAATCACGTCCGGATGTGATACAGCCTGGATTCGAACCAGGAACTGTAGTGATGCCTTTTGCACTGAGAAGCAGTGCCTTATACTGCTGAGCCACTCGGGAGCCCTATATAGGGAAGAGTGCCATTTGGAATGCAGCCTGTATTAGTCCTTACCTCCTGACACAGGTGCGTCCATAAAAACTGCCCCCATCTTCTCCGCGGCCACGGCCATCTCCTTGGAAACGGCTGGGTCGATGGTGCTGGAGTCGATGAGTAGCGAGCCTTTCTTAACCTTCCTGTAGAACAGTAAAGTACCCACTTTATAGTTTAAAACAGCAGTCAAGGGTTTCTGTTAAAGACAGATAGCTAAGTGACTTGATTCTTGTATTAGGACTCTGGTCAAAAGTAGTGCACTATAAAGGGAACAGGGATCCATTTGGGACATAGCCAGTGAGTAATCGAGAGCGAGGGATCTTACTTGAGGATACCGTTGGGCCCAGTGTAAACCTCGATGACGTTGGGACTGGAGGGCAGCATGGTGACGACGCGGTCTGCCTGGTCTGCCACCTCCGCAGGGTTATCCACAATCTGACAAAACAGGGCTTTATTCATTAGGGCACGCCGTAGCAAAATGTTTCAAATACAAAAACGAGTGTTTCCTATTGGACAAGTTCAGGTAGTTCCTCCCCGTTTTAGTCTGTTGGTGCCTAATGAATAAGCTACACCCCAGGCAAGTGCAACCATTAGGATTCAATTAAGAAGTAGATCGGCAATGACGAGAGTAAAATCTTATGATGGACTCAGTTTGTTTGGACACTCATTTAAGTGGTTTCACCCATCTACAATAGATTATTTTAGTCATGGTATTTTGTTAGTGTTTTGAGCACCTACCAGCTGACATCACATCAGAGAGCTATGACATGCTATCAGCCGGCGCTTTTCACTGCCATTAGCAAACAAGCAAGCTAGTTTTTTTTGTCCCACCTGGGCACCTAACTCTTGCAGTTCTTTGCAGGACTCAGGGAAGACGTCAGTGGCGATGACGGGGTATCCGTGCTTCAGCAGGTTCTTGGCCATGGGTTTTCCCATGTTCCCCAGGCCGATGAAACCCACCTGGGTCTTAGAGGCCATGGACCTGCTGGAGACTGGGAGGTACAAGGGTGTAGTCATCAGTGCAAACCGGTGCAAGACATTCCAACAAAAAAGTGTTTCTTATTGGACAAGTTCAGTTAGGCCTAGGTCCCTCCCTTTTGTGTTCCTAATACACCCCAGGAACAACTTGTATTAAGACTAGACTACTACCAAAAGCCTTTTGTTATCCTTTCAGCCAAGCTGAGACAGCTCTAATACAGCTTTTCTGTGTAGGCCTTCACTAACAAAAATAAATAGTCAGAATGTGAAAAAACTATAGTCTCTTGCAAAATGCTGTTAAAAGGCTCCCTAGTCCATTGAAACAGCCAGGACACTTCTAATCTTGGCCTTGCCGTTCTGTTTCAATGAAATCCAAACATAACCCAGCCCTATCAATAGTTACCCAAGACCTGTATAGTGCATTGCAGTGGGTAATGTCAGAGGCAAGCTTGATAAAAACTAAATACGACCAAGGAAAGTTGGCCAGACATTCATTTTTTCCTGAGAATTAATTTAATTTCAAATCCTAAACCATTTGATATGAAAACCCACTGCAGCCCTTGTAGTGCCAGTCAAGCTGATGCAAACACAATCATTACATATGAAAGCAGTAAGCAGGTAGTGAACTCATTCACCATTTCCTATAAAAACATGTATGAAGGCTGAAAGTAGAGACGTATTGGCCAAAGGGCATCTTATAAATAAACTGTGGTGTGTAAATGTGAGAGAAGGGGAGGGGGCAGGCATCCAGGCTACAGGTCTCACATGGCTGGCTCTCCCAGCCAATCTTCATAGTGGCTTCAGTGGAAAGAGACACCTGACCTGCCACTGTTGGACTGGCGCCGTGTTCACTTGTTAGTTGGAACTAGGAAACTCCGAAATTTACGACTCGCTAACTGATTTTAGTCACACACGTGCCACGTTCAACGAATCAGCAAGTTGTAAATGCCAGAGTTCCGACTAGCATTTGAACGTGGGACAAGGATACTACCACACACACACACACAAAACCCCATGGCTGCGGCTCAATAATCTCTACTTCCTCCTGAACTGTGTCCTCCCACGAATGTAAAGGCATTAGAATGGTGTAGGCCTGGGCTAGAGGGAGTTTCCACGTACCAATGCCAGTCAATTCCATGAAGGGACGTGAACCAGAGCATACGTCGAGAGATTGTTGGGACCCAACCCCGGTCTTGTGTGGTAGACCTACTGCCATTGCAATGAAGGTCACTGGCCCTTAATCATGACTCTGTTCCATTACACAGAGTCATTGGAGAAAGGGGTCTTCTGTATGGGGGAGTTTTGTTAAGCGCTCCGACACTCAGTCTGAACATGCATCGCTTGCGGTATGGTTTCAGAAGCATAAAGGTTATTTCATATCAACGAGAAAAAAAAATGAAGGATACATTTACACACACCTTTATAAAGGTTAGTGTTCCAACATAACCATATCTCCAAGTTGCAGCTCTTTTGAACAGAAGACAGGCGACCACCTACGCTAATTAGCCATCTAGCATTCTCCGAACACCTGTATGACAGTGTATCTGTGCAAACCTGCTACATCAAGAGCATCTTTTTTAGATTTAGGATTCTGTCCCCCTGATGTAAGGGCTATGCTTCAAAAGCCATGATTATTGTTTTGCAAGCGATAATTATTAGCATTTCTAAATGTGAAACAGTATCAGGATTGTAGTTGACACAAGCCTGTCGTGGGCGACGCTAACCACATAAAACTGTAGGGAGAATGCCGCCTCGAGTTTGAGAGCTACGAGGTCACATTTTCACAAGGCTGGTTATCAAGGTAAGGGTTGAGCTACCAGCGAGGACAGTAGACTGGGTTATCAAGGTAAGGGTTGAGCTACCGGCGAGGACAGTAGGCTGGGATTTCAAGGTAAGTGTTGAGCTACCAGCAAGGACAGTAGGTTGGGTTATCAAGGTAAGTGTTGAGCTACCAGCAAGGACAGTAGGTTGGGTTATCAAGGTAAGGGTTGAGCTACCAGCAAGGACAGTAGGTTGGGTTATCAAGGTAAGGGTTGAGCTACCTTGAGGACAGTAGGTTGGGTTATCAAGGTAAGGGTTGAGCTACCAGCGAGGACAGTAGGTTGGGTTATCAAGGTAAGGGTTGAGCTACCTTGAGGACAGTAGGGGCACAGCACTGGTATGAGAAGAGATGTAATAAAAACATGCAGCAGAACAGACTAGCTACAGCTGGACTACATCTCAATGATCTGTACTGGCCTCACTCACCCGCTTCTCCTGTCCTTCCATTGTGCATGAGAGCTGGTTGATAAGCTGAAGCAGTGGTTCCCAACCTGAGGGTACTAGGACCCCTGGGGGTACTTGGTCTATTGGTAAAAGGCACATGGGGAACGGGGGCCTTTAGGGGTACCCCAGGGATGAGTAAAAGACAGTAGCTGGAAAAGGTTGGGAACCACTGAGCTAAAAGCTATTACTAGAAACACGGAGGAGTCTAACAAACGCGTGTACTGTACAGCATACATCTACGGACGGCGTGGAATTATAATTGACAATATTTGTGCAAACAATCACCCTATTCAATACAGAACTCGCTTGGCTAATCGACTGACAAGAGCTGTGGGATTTGACTTGACCCTGAACTTGTTACGAGATGCACACGGACACACCTTTGATTAGAACATTTGCTGGTGTTGGCGATCGGTCGTCTTGATAAACAACAAATGTTTCGATCAACCAACGTCCCATGACTTTAGCTAGCTCTTATAGCTAGCTAGCCATTTCAGCAAACTAACTAACGTTAGCAGAAGTGAGCGAGCCACAACAGCCAATGCTAATCAACTTTTGTTCAACGTTGATTTTCACGCCTTTCGTAACATAGACGGGAATGGCCATCAAACAGGTCCTCAACATTAATGGTAGACATATTTTTGTTATATTTCTAAATTCCTTACCCAAAGTAAAGTCAACATGTTTGAGGCTCCTTCCCCATAGGTTCCGAGACCCCCTTAAAACAGCGGCCATGTTTCTTTCCTTTCTGACCACGGATTCAGCGTGACATAATTGGGTGGGTTGTAAATTACACGTTTTCTGCCCAATCACAAAGCCGCTTACCCAGTTTTATATGCGATGAGAAACGGTGGGGGCGGGACATCTGAACTGCACGAACTTGAAGGACATGACTGATTTCATACATCTAGCACTGAAATGCACAAGCAGAAGTTAATAACACAATTTCAATGGTCTGCTCGGGCGGTGGAAACACGTTTTCAATAGCTCAACCCTAAAGAAACCTAACGTTATCAGCAAATACAAGCATTTCGCCACACCCGCAATAACATCTGCTAAACGCGTGTATGTGACTAATAAAAATGTGATTTGAAATTAACTATATAATAACGGCATAGGGGGTACTGGATACTGTATCGTAATACGACGATCATGTTACATACAGGCTTTGGCAGTCAGGGTTTCCCTAAATATGTCCATTTTGATCGAGTTATATCATATTATGGAAGAACAGTATCTGGGGTGCCTAATTGCTATTTATTATAATCTGGTTACCAACGTCATTAGAGCAGTAAAAATACATGTTTTGTCATACCCCTGGTATAAGGTCTGTTATAAACATGGTTCTAGCCTTGAAGGCTGATTGTCTGACAGATGTGGGCTCCCGAGTGGCGAAACGGTCTGAATGCCCTACCTGGTTCGAATCCAGACTTTATCTCATCCTGCCGTGATTGGGAGTCCCATAGGGTGGCGCACAATTGGCCCAGCGTCGTCTGGGTTTGGCCGGGGTAGGCTGTCATTGTAAATAAGAATCTGTTCTTACCTGACTTGTCTAGTTAAATAAAGGTTACATTTAAAAATAGATATCAAATAGCTCGAACCCTGGAGCTGACAATGTAAACATCTGTCGTTCTGCCCCTGAACAAGGCAGTTAACCCACTGTTCCTAGGCCGTCATTGTAAATAAGAATTTGTTCTTAATTAACTGACTTGCCTAGTTAAATAAAAAAAAATTTAAATGGCCCAAATATATTGACATCTACCATTTTGAAGGGTCCTACTCAAATTTCAGAGTTTAATTCCTTTAACAGAAAGTGGGTTAAATATCTATTCATTGTGCCCTTCGTTATTTTAGCAACACGTTGTTAACAATTTGTTACATTGTAACAAGTTTGGAATTCCCACATGACAAATAACGGTATTTCTCCGGAAGTGATGTAGCTAATGTTGTTATTCTATTCCAGGAAGAGAGAACGGGGATTGCGTTTAACATCGAGCAACTGCGTCAATAACAGTTTTGACGAATATCTTTGTTTTTCCTCTACTCTTCAGCATGGCAAATGGGTATGTTATCATATTATGTGCTCTTGTCGATAAAAAAAGAACAACTATTGAAAAATGTTATTCGTCTTGCCCTGGTAACTTGATATGCTAGCTAACGAACTAACTGGCTAGCTAACTAGCCAAACCAAAGGGTCCCTGACAAAGCCAGGGAAGCAAACAGATAACTAGCTAGCTAGGTAGGTGGACGGACAACTCATGCTATCTTGGGAGGACATAGTACAAGGTTGGCTGAGAATTTTCGAGAATAGTCATTCATCTCTGTTAAAGCTAGCTAGATACATAGCTATCTCTAAGGAGTTAGCTAGCAATGTGTTTAATTACTAGCCTAAACAAGCACTTTACAGCAGAATGCCAGTTTAACTACACGATTTAGCTAGGCCTTTTTCTTTGTTTTGCCACATGGCTATATTTATGTCTGGAAGCCGTATGATACTTGCCCAGTTAATTCTCACGCCATTACATTAACTAAAGTCAGCTAGCCCTAAAGTTACATCATTGTGTGATTTAAGTTGGCTCTAACACACTCACTGACACACGCACTGGGTTGTCAACAGTTCAGATAAAGATGCTATCAACCTGTAAAACCAAACTAGGTAGGTTCATGTCACTCATCACAATCCATATACTAAATGTATTATTATAAATATATATTTTTTTACGTCACATACATTTGGCATGTCGAACAATGCTCTGCTATTGTCTGGCAATGATGAATTGTATAATTTGGAAATGTTTTAGTACGAGCCTGTTTTTAACATGATTTAGTATGAGAATAAGTGGTGTGTGTTACTGGTGTGTTTTGTTTAGATTACAACCCCTGGCCTGTGTTTTCTTTCTCTATTTACCAATGTTGTCTTAGTTACTTCTCTTGTGCACCATTGTCCTGAACACGTCACTGTGACTGAACAGAGAGTCTGGAAATTCCTGCTCATCTTGTCTGATCTTTAGGTCTCTTTATGTAGTGTTGTGGTGTTTCTCTTGTCATGATGTGTGTTTTTTTTTCCTCCAATATTATTTTTATCCCAGTCTCTGGCCCCAAATGAGGTGTTTTGGCTCTTGGTAGGCCATCATTGTAAGTTAGAATTAGTTCTTAAGTGACTTAGTTAAATAGTTAAAATAAAAAAGCCTACATGTCTTTATAAGACTTTTAGCTAGACTTCAGTGATATACCTTTTATCTGTTGAGAATGAGATTGTGGACAGCATTTTTTGCACAAGTCCTTTGACTGTTAACTTCTTTCTCATTGCAACAGTGTGGAATGTAGAATCTCTTATCTTGTTTCAGGGAAAATGCTGACAGATGTTGTGGCCAGAGGAATTCATCAGCACATTTAGGCGACAGTTTAGGCCAAACTAAACCTATACCCTTTATAGTTCACTATATGGGGAATAGCATTTGGACATTAAACGCTCTCTCACTGTGGTCGCTGATCAAGTCCTTTGTCTAAATATACCGACAACATTTAGTTTGGTTCTTTCCTCGGAGGTCTCAGTGGATGAAACAACTGGAGGCCGTCTCTGGACTACTAAATAAGAACCGTCTGAATGAGATGGTTTCCTTGCTGCTTTCTGTGAACCAACCACACTGCAAAGCTAAACACAGGAAGAACACCGTTCTAACCAATTTGATTTGCATTTTTAGATAAAACCTTTGTTGTTGGTACATTTAGATTACATTTGACATTTTAGTGACTAAGCAGACACTCTTATCCAGATCGACTTATGATGTTGTTATGTTAAACTTTCTGCTTGTTCAGTCATTGACTTCATAGTTTAGTGAAGAGCTGGGGAGCAGACCGTAAGAGACCAACCCTTGTCAACTCTAGTCAGGGATGATGATCGTGTCATAGTCATGCACACCACAGCAACAACAGTAGTCATATTCACCACGGCAACAACTGTAGTCATATCCACCACGGCCGGGAACAGTAGTCATATTCACCACGGCAGCAACAGTGGTCGCGCACGCCACGGGAACAACTACATGGACAAAATTGATGACGGCATTTCTGGTCCGGGATGAGCCTATAAGACAGCTACTAGAGATGAATATCTTTATGACAGACTAATGAGCCGTAACTGAATGTACCGGGCTAATAGGCTCACTGTCATCTGCCCTTCTGGAGACTGAGCTTTGTTTAGAAATATTAAGACACCAGCTTTAAAAGAAGACATACGGTTGAAACATCTCAGCTTAAAAAAAAATGTTTTTTTAAAGAACACCATGAATTGAAAACCTTGTTGCAGTTATTTGTAGAAGATGCTGTCTCCTTTCCTTTTTTGGAATACAGGACTTCTGTTGTCCTTCTCGTCCCATGCAGCCTGTGCTGAGTGACCCATGCCTCTCTGTTGTCCTCCTCCTCGTCCCATGCAGCCTGTGCTGAGTGACCGATGGCTCTCTGTTGTCCTCCTTCTCGTCCCATGCAGCCTGTGCTGAGTGACCCATGCCTCTCTGTTGTCCTCCTTCTCGTCCCATGCAGCCTGTGCTGAGTGACCCATGCCTCTCTGTTGTCCTCCTTCTCGTCCCATGCAGCCTGTGCTGAGTGACCCATGCCTCTCTGTTGTCCTCCTCCTCGTCCCATGCAGCCTGTGCTGAGTGACCGATGGCTCTCTGTTGTCCTCCTTCTCGTCCCATGCAGCCTGTGCTGAGTGACCCATGCCTCTCTGTTGTCCTCCTTCTCGTCCCATGCAGCCTGTGCTGAGTGACCCATGCCTCTCTGTTGTCCTCCTTCTCGTCCCATGCAGCCTGTGCTGAGTGACCGATGGCTCTCTTCCTGGACGGGACATCAGTAGGCAGTGCCATGGACACGTCAAACTTTGCACACGTCATCTTCCAGAACGTGGGGAAGAGCTACCTGCCCCACGCCGCTCTAGAGTGTCACTACACTCTCACCCAGTTCATCAAACCACACCAGAAGGACTGGGTTGGCATATTCAAGGTGAGTCCGTCCTCTCTCGTTCCTCTCCCATGCGTCTCATTTAAGGTGGACTAATATAGCGTACATCACACAGGGTTACTTTCAGCTTACATAAATCAAACACAATTCCAAATCTGCCATTATTTAGCTCCTCCCAATTAGCCTATAGCGTCATTGTGTTTATGCTATCATGCCAACACCTTGTCACGCCAAACATTTTTTCCACAGCGATGGAGTTGGCAAGAGCACGAACAGATCTGGGACCAGGCTAGTTCCCAATGCGTTTCATAGTGTTAGTCTGGTCAGTTGTGGTCATCGTGTTATTGTTGACGCCTGTAAGCAGGAAGTACCCCTGGCCACACTGTAGAATAATAATGTCATGTTGCTTATTCATCTGCCCATAACAGGTCAATTCTATTTTAAAGGACCAAGGGCATCTGTCTTCCAAACTTGATTACACTTCTAGAGTGGGAACCTGGACACCTACTGACCTATAATTCCTATCTGGCTCAATCCACTCGCTGTGAGCAAGCATATTAGAATTGTTGTGTGTCCCTAATAGTTACCTATCCCCTTTTATAGGGCACTACTTTTGGTCAGTTTCCATATGGCCCTGGTAAACAATAGTGCACTATATAGGGTGCCATTTAGTACTTAACTGAACTCTCAAGACTCCTGGTTTATCTGAGAGGTTTTGCTTTACTCATGTAAAAAAAAAATTAAGTGTTTTTTTAAAGTAAGGTAAACCATGTCCTGTAACCAATGTATTTGAGTGCACTCTCAGTATGAAAAGTGAGGTTGGCAGAGCAGAAGGGGGGAGGTCTTTTTGTCCTGCTCTGCAGACTAGCGTGTCCCAGATGGATCTGGTTATAGGAGCACATTAAATCCAATGCACTGGCAGGTATTGATTTGAGCCACTTCTGTAGTGAAAGATAGCGGGCAGAGTGGAGCTGGGCGAGGGCCTCATCCAGCAGGAGACCAGCAGCAGGAATGCTACTATAAAGGAGATGTGGAACTGATGAGAGGTGGTCTGTATGTCTGGGTTCACATCTCATCAGACCAGATCAAAGCAGCAGTCTGTTTCTGTTTTCTCTCTATGTGGGCTGGATTGAACGCAGTTCAACACACACACACACACACACACACACACACACACACACACACACACACACACACACACACACACACACACACACACACACACACACACACACACACACACACACACACACACACACACACACACACACACACACACACACACACACACACGATTGCTTCTGTTTCTCTGTAGTTTTATGGCACTGCAGATTTATTTTTTATTTTTATCAGAGCGTATGGCAGAAGCCTTCAGTAAAAAGTGACTTTCAGTGTCATATAATTATATCTAATTGAACGGATAAAATGATTAAGTTTGAGTTTAAACCAGAACCATAAACTGGCTCCATAAAAGCAGAACACAAGTTTCTTTTAAACATGAACCTGCTGTTTAATCTGTGAAGTGTAGCATGGCAGAGAGCACAAGCTCCGGTCAGTCTTGTTGTTATATTGGGACTGAGACTGTCCCAAATGGCACCCTGTTCCCTATATAGGGCACTACTTTAGAGCACTATGTAGGGAACTGTCCCAAATGGCACCCTGTTCCCTATATAGGGCACTACTTTAGAGCACTATGTAGGGGATCGTGTGTAATTTGGGACGCAGCGTCCGACACAAGGGGGAGGATCAGGGAACATCTGGGAATTTGTTGGAAATATTGGAGTCGTGGATTTGATTGGAGTGTTGTCTGATGGCGATGTCATACCACAGCACCTAACTGCAGCAGTGGTACAAGTTCTCCCAAACCCCAAACACGCTAATTCACCAAGGTGGAAAAAGCAGAGCAGTGTGGAACATAAATCGTGTAAATGTTCCCAGGCGTGTTGACAGACAGGAGGCTGGGGTTCCAAGCTGAGCTCCAGGCAGCACTCACAGGAGGACAGATACCTGGACCATGACTCACTCTCTCTGTGGGAAGGGAAGAACACTGCTGCTACCTAACTTGAGGACCAAACTGAAGTGACAAGGAAATCCTGCAACTCTTGGAGGACAGTGGAAGTAGATCAAAATGATTAAGGCCTCATACCAAAACACACAGATTATTTTTTATCAAATTCTACTTCACTCACTGTCCCCAGAGCTGTTGGGTCCAATACCTCAGCCTATAAGGTGCTATCGCCCCCTAGTGACTTGGAGCTGCTATCGCCTCATAACGGATGAACTCAGATAAACATTTTGTCTTTATCTTTCAGCATGAAATGGTTTCCTGTCCTTGTCTTTTTCTCTTCATCTGCACTGATCTGATAAGTCATGATAGGGTAGAGCAATAGGGTGTTAAAACTATACTGGGTGTGTAGGGCGGCAGGTTTCCTAGCGGTTAGAGCGCTGGGCCACTAACTGAAAGGTTGCTTTTCCATGATTTAACCTAGTTTCTCAGAACATTTGAACATGTACATGTACCTAGGCTATACAAACCAATAGTTGTGTACAACAAATGTCATAATTGCACGGTACCACTCGCCAAGATAAACAAAACGTTTCATCCAACCATTTATTTAGCATCAGCAGCAGAGCAGTCGGGGACAGACAGACTCTTGTTAGGCAGCACCGTGTCTTCTGCCTGTTCTATCTGTCTATGGCTCTTTGATGTTGGAATGGTTACTTTGAGTTGTGCTCTGAGCGCACACACACAAACCGTGATAGAGGAGTGCCGGGACAGGCAAACACATCCTTTAAAATGATCCTGTCGTAGAGCACAGCCCCACTGCCTGATTCACTATCCACTTGTCCTACCTGTTTGATTGATACAGTGTGATAGTCCTGTCTAGGGAGTGCTCTTACATCGCGCCGCCCCATGCTACAGAAACAGGAGATGGGCTCCTGCCTTGGACTAGGCTATATGCTAACAAACATGGCAAACGAGAACGCCTTCAACTGTTGCAGCAGTGTACTATGCTAGCTACTAGCCCCTAACCTGCAGCGTACTATGCTAGCAACTAGTCCCTAACCTGCAGCTTACTATGCTAGCTACTAGCCCTAACCTGCAGCGTACTATGCTAGCTACTAGTCCCTAACCTGCAGCGTACTATGCTAGCTACTGGTCCCTAACCTGTAGTGTACTATGCTAGCTACTAGTCCCTAACCTGCAGCTTACTATGCTAGCTGCTAGTCCCTAACCTGCAGTTTACTATGCTAGCAACTAGTCCCTAACCTGCAGTTTACTATGCTAGCAACTAGTCCCTAACCTGCAGATTACTATGCTATCTGCTAGTCCCTAACCTGCAGTTACTATGCTAGCAACTAGTCCCTAACCTGCAGATTACTATGCTAGCTGCTAGTCCCTAACCTGCAGTTTACTATGCTAGCAACTAGTCCCTAACCTGCAGATTACTATGCTAGCTGCTAGTCCCTAACCTGCAGTTTACTATGCTAGCTACTAGTCCCTAACCTGCAACTTGCTGAAGAACAGTGTGCTGACATTACGTGGTGTGTTTTATGGGAAGTATTTTAAGCATGTTGGCATAATGTTTTTTGTTAAGAATGTGTTTTGCATGTTTAAAGGGTATAATTAGCTTAGCTCTTGGATCAGCTAAATGGCTTTGGTCTGTTGTGGGAACTCAAGATTGTCACTTTGTGCACGCTATTGTTATACCAACCTATCCCGCCAATAGAACTATTGGATTAAGTCTACGTTTCCAGCATGATTAGACCCATGTATACACACAGTATCCACTCCTCTCCTGGTTGTAAATGTGGCTGCTTACAGGGCAGACTAGGCCTTCTGGTCCTGTGAAAGGTGCTTTAGTCCAGTCCTGAGAGTCTCTTCAGCCCCTGACTCTCACCTCTCTCACCACTAATGAGTGTTACTGCAGTAAAAGCCTACTTCTACTGGCCTTCCTTCATTCTGTAATGACAGTCACTAACTATGTGCCTGCTTTAATAACTTCCTGTTCTTTACTGCTGGAAGTGGGAACGCCCCCCAGGGACGACTACCCAGGGTACTCTCAACAACACTGGCATCATTGTAGCGTAGCACAGGAGCATCTGTAACACACACACACACACACACACACACACACACACACACACACACACACACACACACACACACACACACACACACACACACACACACACACACACACACACACACACACACACACACACACACACACAGCAATGATGCGGTAGTGGGGAAAAACAAGCTGGTCAGACGGATGGAAGGAGCACGCTGACCATATGTAAACAAACTGTGAGAGTATTTGTGATGGGGAGAGATTTTGTTTTTGCTTACATAAAGTCTCATTGGTTAGATTAAAGTTTTGGTGTTGTCTGTATCATAGTTCGACCGACCAGGCCAGCACTGAGCCTGTAGTGTAGACCTGGAACCCCAGGCAGCACTGAGCCTGTAGCCTCCAACTGGAACACCAGGCAGCACTGAGCCTGTAGCCTAGACCTGGAACTCCAGGCAGCACTGAGCCTCTAGCCTAGATCTGGAACCCCAGGCAGCACTGAGCCTGTAGCCTAGACCTGGAACCCCAGGCAACACTGAGCCTGTAGCCTCGAACTGGAACTCCAGGCAGCACTGAGCCTCTAGCCTAGATCTGGAACCCCAGGCAGCACTGAGCCTCTAGCCTAGATCTGGAACCCCAGGCAGCACTGAGCCTGTAGCCTAGATCTGGAACCCCAGGCAGCACTGAGCCTGTAGCCTAGACCTGGAACTCCAGGCAGCACTGAGCCTGTAGCCTAGACCTGGAACCCCAGGCAACACTGAGCCTGTAGCCTAGACCTGGAACTCCAGGCAGCACTGAGCCTGTAGCCTCGACCTGGAACCCCAGGCAGCACTGAGCCTGTAGCCTAGACCTGGAACCCCAGGCAGCACTGAGCCTGTAGCCTCGACCTGGAACCCCAGGCAGCACTGAGCCTGTAGCCTAGATCTGGAACCCAAGGCAACACTGTGATTCTGATTTCGTTTGACAGTTTTATGACCCTGGGCTGACATTCTGGATGTATTTTCTGTACTTCCCCTCACCAGCCATCAGTTAACACATAAAATTCATATAATTACATCTTGGTTTCCATTTTGATGTATAACATTTTCACCTATTTTCCCCTTCCTGTTTGAGGTGAGCTGTTGCCGCTGTTCCACAGCGGAGCATGTTGACGAGGCCGGGCCTCATTATAGGCCATACACGATACGTGGCACGCAGGAATATAGGAATGTTGAAACCATCCCCCATTTTCACGTCTAAAACCTTCACATAACCCAGAGCCTAAGTGGTGTTTACGTTTTTATATTGCAAAGGGTTTTCATGATTGTGGCCCATATCGACACCATATAGGACCATTCCTCTACATTGCGGTAGCTCCATATTGGCTAATAAAAAGCATGAGCTGGCGTACAACCAGAGAAAATGATTTAGTGTAGAGGTGCTGACTGACGGCGAATAAACTGTAAGCTATAAAAAATACACAGTCACACACTCTATATATAAACTCTGTGGTTTATTGTTTAAAACAGCAACGTTTCGCCATCGCTGTGCCTTCTTCAGGGTGGCTACAATGCCACTGTGTCATGTGTAGGCAGGATACTGTTTCACAGCTTTGGGTGGTTTCTCTGTCCACTAACCTGCTCTATTATTACTGGATTTATGTCTCAAATGGTACCCTGTTCCCTATGTAGTGCACTAGGTAGTGTGATGTAGTGCACTCTGTAGTGAATAGGGTGCCATTTTTAGGTACAACCTGTGTGTGATGTGGTGCATTGTGTCCTCTGTGTTGCAGGTTGGATGGAGCACAGCGAGGGACTATTACACATTCTTGTGGTGTCCTGTTCCTGAGGACCACACTGAGGGCACTGCCATCCACAGAGCCGTGGTGTTTCAAGGTGTGATTTGGGACCACTGACTCCGCCGTGGTTTTATACAACTTTGACACTTTTTCTAACCTCAAGTCAAGAGGCCTTGCACCTCAGAGAGCTGTTAAGACTTTTATACCAACACAGTAAAATATGAAACTCTACCCATTAAGGGATTTGTTGTTTTGGTGTTAACAAGATGGTTTTTGTTGTGTTCATTGCATTCTTTATTAATAGGTAGACTGGGACTGGGACCAGAAAAGGTTTGCTTAAGGTTGAAACTGAGATCCTGAGCATTTGTTTTCTGTTTTAAATCACAATGAACATGATTATGTAGATTGGGGGTGGGGTTCATAGTTCAGCTCTCCTACTCTGAGAGGCTTGACGTTGACATTTGAGTCATTTAGCAGACATTCTTATTCAGAGCGACTTACAGGGGCAATTAGAGTTAAGTGCCTTGCTCAAGGATTCGAACCAGCAACCTTTCTGTTACTGGCCCAACGGTCGTAACCGCTAGGCTACTTGCTACCTGATATGACCCTAGATACCTAGGCCCCGTCCAGAATGACCCCCTAGCCCTAGACCGTTTGTGATGTTGGTTGTTGTGTTCCTCCCTCAGGATACTACGTGCCCAACGACGATGGGGAGTTCTACCAGTTCTGCTATGTGACCCACAAGGGGGAGATCCGAGGGGCCAGCACGCCCTTCCTGTTCCGGGCTCAGAGCCCCTCAGAGGACGAGCTGCTGACCGTGGAGGATGAGTGCAACTCGGACATCCTGGTGGTGACCACCAGGACCGGATACCTGGAGGTATGTCAGAGAGCGAGAACCAGGCTGTGCAACGATACACACACGCACCCGCATGAACACACACACACACACCTCAATGCTTTCTCTTTGTCCCTGCAGCAAAAGATGGAGGAGGCCCACAGAGAGAAGGAGGAGCTGGTTCAGACCATGAGCCTCCTGCAGAATGAGAAGGTGCAGCTGGAGGAGGAGAAGGGGAGACTGCATAAAGAGTGTGAGCAGGAGAAAGAGAAGTTTGCCCAACTCAGACAAGAGACCCAGGTGAGAACAACTCCCGGCAGGTGGAGCAAAACGTAGCAAAACCCTTTGAAACAGACAACAATGAGTGTTCTTACTGGTCAAGTTCAGTTTGTTCCTCACTCATTTCCCAACCATTTTTTTCTCTGTGCTGTGTCCACTGAACACGACCCTGGTGGCAGTTGAAACGTCTCCCTCTAGCCTGTCTCTCAGTATCCCCCAGTGTGCCACACACACACACACATCGTTCCACCTCTAACCATTCTAAATAAATAAAGAAGTTGTCTCTCAGTATCCCCCAGTGTGCCACACACACACACATCGTTCCACCTCTAACCATTCTAAATAAATAAAGAAGTTGTCTCTCAGTATCCCCCAGTGTGCCACACACACACACATCGTTCCACCTCTAACCATTCTAAATAAATAAAGAAGTTGTCTCTCAGTATCCCCCAGTGTGCCACACACACACACATCGTTCCACCTCTAACCATTCTAAATAAATAAAGAAGTTGTCTCTCAGTATCCCCCAGTGTGCCACACACACACACATCGTTCCACCTCTAACCATTCTAAATAAATAAAGAAGTTGTCTCTCAGTATCCCCCAGTGTGCCACACACACACACATCGTTCCACCTCTAACCATTCTAAATAAATAAAGAAGTTGTCTCTCAGTATCCCCCAGTGTGCCACACACACACACATCGTTCCACCTCTAACCATTCTAAATAAATAAAGAAGTTGTCTCTCAGTATCCCCCAGTGTGCCACACACACACACATCGTTCCACCTCTAACCATTCTAAATAAATAAAGAAGTTGTCTCTCAGTATCCCCCAGTGTGCCACACACACACACATCGTTCCACCTCTAACCATTCTAAATAAATAAAGAAGTTGTCTCTCAGTATCCCCCAGTGTGCCACACACACACACATCGTTCCACCTCTAACCATTCTAAATAAATAAAGAAGTTGTCTCTCAGTATCCCCCAGTGTGCCACACACACACACACACATTCTAAATAAATAAAGAAGTTGTTCCACCTCTAACCATTCTAAATAAATAAAGAAGTTGTCTCTCAGTATCCCCCAGTGTGCCACACACACACACATCGTTCCACCTCTAACCATTCTAAATAAATAAAGAAGTTGTCTCTCAGTATCCCCCAGTGTGCCACACACACACACATCGTTCCACCTCTAACCATTCTAAATAAATAAAGAAGTTGTCTCTCAGTATCCCCCAGTGTGCCACACACACACACACATCGTTCCACCTCTAACCATTCTAAATAAATAAAGAAGTTGTCTCTCAGTATCCCCCAGTGTGCCACACACACACACACATCGTTCCACCTCTAACCATTCTAAATAAATAAAGAAGTTGTCTCTCAGTATCCCCCAGTGTCCCACACACACACACATCGTTCCACCTCTAACCATTCTAAATAAATAAAGAAGTTGACAGTAATGATCTTGAGTGTGATCACTGTTCAACACCAGATATTTAATACTTTGACATGTATCTTTAAAACATTGTGTTAATGATAACTCATAGAACGATTCCGTTCCATAAAGTTGCTGGTTTAGAAAATGGCTTTGAGATGAAAACATAATGACACATTTGGTGGCTGTTAATTTTACGACAACACTTTTTATATGTTGTTTTTATGTGCTGCGAAAAAAATGATTCCAAAATTCGGCTCATAAACTTACAGTAGAAACAAATTCCAAATCTGCTGCAATGCCTTTTGGAGCCGTCGTTGTGCAGGCCTGTACTTACGACAAAGCAAACTTCCCTTCCAGCCTCAAAGAACAATATCACGCCAGATTGAAATGGATGATTTGTGGCCAGATGATTTTACATCTCAGAAGTAGTATTTATTGTTTTCCTCCTCTGCTCACAGCCACACTGTTAGTATTGGATTTACAGGGTGTGTGTGTGTGTGTTTGGGAGATTTGAATCCATAAAGGCCTGGCAGTGTCTCAGTGTTTGACACAGACGGGACTGGCTGGGAAATGGCTGGGATTTCCTCCAGCAGCCGCCTGTCTGTCACAGCACTGAGGGTTGTTCTTGTTGTGCTTTAGAGACAGGAAGTGATTCAATTGAAGATGTTGCAGATATATGTCCTGACATGGTTCCCTATTCTAATCTACATGACAGAGAAGCATGTCTGTTCTGTGTCACGTATTTCTATCTGAACGTTAGGAATGACAAACCAACAACATTCTTTAGGGAAACTAGTTGATGATAGAAGAGAATCTCACTGTCTCAGGTTCTCACAACTTGTCTCCTGCTCTCTGGTTTGCTGGGTAAAAAGGGGCACAAAACATACATTTTTAAGTTTACAAGTACAAGTTACTCCCTCCCTCTCTCTCTGTCCCCAGGAGGTGCAGGTGTCGTGCCAGGCCCTGCAGGAGGAGAGAGAGGAGGTGAAAAGGAGGCTGGAGGAAGCCACAGCCAGGGTCCTGCAGTTGGAGGATGACCTGATAAGAGTCACCCAGAAGGGCCTGCAGAAAGAGACCGAGTTGGACAGCCTGAAGGACCGAGTGAAGAAGCTGACTCTGGAGAAGGACGGCCTGGAGTCACACCAGAAGGATGAGAAGGATGAGAAGGAGCTCTACAAGGTCTCTCTCTCTCACACACACACACGTTGCGCACACTGCTTGTGTACTATGAGTCATGTGACTAGCTGTGAAGGGTTGCAAAATTCCCAGGTTTTCCATAAATCCTGCTCGGAAGATTCCAGATTTCCTGCAACCGGGATTTATGAAAAGCCTGGGAATTTTGGCAAAATGACTGGAATCATACCAGAGATGTCTTTTAGACTATAGTCAACATGCCACTCAGATAATCTGACCACTTCTCTCAGTCCAGATAATCTGACCACTTCTCTCAATCCAGATAATCTGACCACTTCTCTCAGTCCAGGTAATCTGACCACTTCTCTCAGTCCAGGTAATCTGACCACTTCTCTCAGACAGATAATCTCACCACTTCTCTCAGTCCAGATAATCCCATTAGTGTATGTAGCTGCTGTTTCCCTGCTCAGTGGGATCCCACAGTGTTCTGGCTGAAAAGGGGATGGTCTGTTCCGGCCCTCTTCCGCCTGGTTCTCGCCTGCTGTTTCTGGGGAGTTTAGTAGTAGTGGTGGTGGTGACTGGTGTGTACAGCTCAGGAACTAGGAGTGGAACACACACAGGCACACTGTCGCCACGGCAGCACCACTGAAAGCTGCTCATTTAGTGTCCCAATTGGCACCCTATTCCCTTTATAGTGTACTACTTTTGACCAGGGCCCTATGACCCCTGGTCAAAAGTAGTGCACTACATAGTGAATAGGGGACCATTTTGGTGGCGTCACACAGAGTGGGACTGCAGGGTAGTTTAACGAGTCCACCTCAATCTCTGTGTTGTAATTAAGGTCATGCTGCATTTCTTT
The DNA here is from genome assembly GCF_021184085.1 of Oncorhynchus gorbuscha. NCBI lineage: Eukaryota > Metazoa > Chordata > Actinopteri > Salmoniformes > Salmonidae > Oncorhynchus > Oncorhynchus gorbuscha. Next base: position 367,657 of record NW_025745734.1, on the reverse strand, counting down.
TAGGAGTCAGAAACGCTGCTGGCTACATGTTGATGAAGGATGCTGATTAATATAGCACAGAGGGGTGTCTGGGACACCAGGCGGAAACATAGCTGCCCTTTTAATGATTCCTTTTGTATACCAACCCCCTACATTGTCTGTCTTTCTGGGACCATTTGAAATGCTTGGATCCTTTCTGATTGTAATGTGATTTGCTATTTTTAAATATTTGTTTGCGGTTCTAGATCCACCTGAAGAAGCGTGAGCTGGAGAACACGAAGCTGAGTGCAGAGCTGCAGATGCTGAAGGCTGTGGATGTAAACAAGGAGAACACCATCGCTCAGTTCAAAGAGGAGGTGGGACGCCTCCGCTCCTTCCTCACTGAGAAGGAGAAACAACACCAGGAGGTCCTGGCCCAGGCCTCCCCCTTGGTAAGAATCATGATCTTATCATGGCAGCCTCCCAGATCCCTACTTTGGACCAGTGCACTATATAGGTGGTAGGGAATATGGACCGCACACATACAAGAGACTAGAGGCAACACCGTCAAAGCCGCAGAGCAGCGCACATGGAGTAGTCCTTGCTCAAAGGCACAACGGCAGAGGGTAGACTGGGGATTCGAACTCGCAACAAATGTTAATTCCGTGTGTGTGATTTGTTCATCCATACCTGTGTATATGTGAGAGAGGGAGATGTGTATGTTTGTAAGTCGCTCTGGATAAGAGCGTCTGCTAAATGACTTAAATGTAATGTAAATGTACTGACCATTATACCTGTGCATGTATTGACCTTTCTCCCCTGGTGTCCCTGTGCATGTATTGACCTCTCTCCCCTGGTGTCCCTGTGCATGTATTGACCTTTCTCCCTTGGTGTCCCTGTGCATGTATTGACCTCTCTCCCCTGGTGTCCCTGTGCATGTATTGATCTTTCTCCCCTGGTGTCCCTGTGCATGTATTGACCTCTCTCCCTGGTGTCCCTGTGCATGTATTGACCTCTCTCCCTGGTGTCCCTGTGCATGTATTGACCTCTCTCCCTGGTGTCCCTGTGCATGTATTGACCTCTCTCCCTGGTGTCCCTGTGCATGTATTGACCTCTCTCCCTGGTGTCCCTGTGCATGTATTGACCTCTCTCCCTGGTGTCCCTGTGCATGTATTGACCTCTCTCCCTGGTGTCCCCTGCATGTATTGACCTTTCTCCCACCTTCCGGAGACACCTGAAACCCCACCTCTTTAAGGAATACCTAGGATAGGATAAGTAATCCTTCTCACCCCCCCCCCCCCTTTAAGATTTAGATGCACTTTTGTAAAGTGACTGTTCTACTGGATGTCATAAGGTGAATGCACCAATTTGTTTGTAAGTCCTGACTTAAATGTAAATGTAAATGTGTCCCTGTGCTGACCTCTCTCCCCTGGTGTCCCTGTGCATGTATTGACCTCTCTCCCTGGTGTCCCTTAAATGTAATTGACCTCTCTCCCCTGGTGTCCCTGTAAACCTCTCTCCCTGGTGTCCCTGTGCATGTATTGACCTCTCCCTCCCTGGTGTCCCTGTGTCCCATGTATTGACCTCTCTCCCTGGTGTCCCTGTGCATGTATTGACCTCTCTCCCTGGTGTCCCCATGAACCTCTCTCCCTGGTGTCCCTGTGCATGTATTGACCTCTCTCCCTGGTGTCCCTGTGCATGTATTGACCTCTCTCCCTGGTGTCCCTGTGCATGTATTGACCTCTCTCCCTGGTGTCCCTGTGCATGTATTGAGAGCACCTCTCTCCCTGGTGTCCCTGTGCATGTATTGACCTCTCTCCCCTGGTGTCCCTGTGCAAACAGCAGCAGTATTGCCTCCATGTTGACCTCTCTCCCCTGTCCCTGTGCAGCTGGTGTCCCTGTGCATGGGACCTCTCTCCCCTGGTGTCCCTGTGCCAGACCTCTCTCCCTGGTGTCCCTGTGCATGTATTGACCTCTCTCCCTGGTGTCCCTGTGCATGGCTGGTGACCTGTACCTCTCTCCCTGGTGTCCCATGAGGCTGTATTGAGGCAGACCTCTCTCCCTGGTGTCCCTGCAGAGTGAGCAGGCCATGAAGGAACAGCAGAAGGGAGGCCCCAAACAGCAGCAGGCCCATGTTGTGTGAGCCGTCTGGAGGGCACCTGGTGAAACATGATGAAGGATGACGCCCTGCAGGAGGCGTGTAGCCGTCTGGAGGTCCTGGTGAAACAGATGAAGGATGACGCCCTGCAGGAGGCGGTAAGGAGGAAGCTTGATTTCAATGCATTTGGCTGCGTCCCCAAATGGCACCCGATTTAGCGCTCTTCTTTTGACCAGGAGCCATAGGGCTGTTTGGATTTGGGATGTATACTTAGTTTGCACTCGATTTAGCTTGGAGATTGAACTTTTGGGACGATTCCATTTGTCCCGTTATACTGGACAAACTAAATCAAGTGCAGTTGATATATTTGACAGACTAGTGTTCTGTCCAGGAGGTGTCCTGGTACATCAAGCTGCCTCACTCAAGCTGTCCTCGCTAGCTGCCTCAGGAACAGGAGATAGAGTGTCCTCCAGGAGGTGTCCTGGTATCCTGTCCAGGAGGTGTACTGGTACATCAAGCTGCCTCACTACAGGAACAGGAGATAGACTAGTATCCTGTCCAGGGGGTGTCCTGGTACATCAAGCTGCCTCACTACAGGAACAGGAGATAGACTAGTGTCCTGTCCAGGAGGTGTACTGGTACATCAAATAACCTCACTCTAAAAATAACTGGTAACTAAACTCCTGTTCTGGATCGGACAAGGTTTACTTGCTCCAATATTAGACAGGTCTGATGTTAACATGAAGTGGTCATCTCTGTTCTCACTGTCCCCCTGTGTGTTGTGTTGTGGGAGCAGCAGGCTAAGTCTGAGGTGTGCAGGGTGGAGGATGAGGCAGGGGCTGACCCAGCCACCGTGGCTGAGCTGCAGAGAGAGGTGGAGGATGAGGCTGACCCAGCCACCGTGGCTGAGCTGCAGAGAGAGGTGGAGGATGAGGCTGACCCAGCCACCGTGGCTGAGCTGCAGAGAGAGGTGGAGGACCTGAAGCTCCGGCTGCACATGGCTGCAGAACACTACAAAGAGAAGTACAAGGAGTGTCAGAGGCTGCAGAGACAGGTGGTCAAGCTCTCTGAACAACCTGGGGTGAGTGACACACACACACACACACACACACACACACACACACACACACACACACACACACACACACACACACACACACACACACACACACACACACACACACACACACACACAGGCATGGATACACACACACACAGGCATGGATACACACAGGATACACACACACCAGGCATGGATACACACACACACAGGCATGGATACACACACACACACACGGATACACACACACACACACACACACACACACACACACACACACACACACACACACACACACACACACACACACACACACACACACACACACACACACACACACACACACACACACACACACACACACACACACACAGGCATGGATACACAGACACACACAGGCATGGATACACAGACACACACACAGGCATGGATACACAGACACACACACAGGCATGGATACACAGACACACACACAGGCATGGATACACAGACACACACACAGGCATGGATACACAGACACACACACAGGCATGGATACACAGACACACACACAGGCATGGATACACAGACACACACACAGGCATGGAGATACACACACACACACACACACACACACACACACACACACACACACACACACACACACACACACACACACACACACACACACACACACACACACACACACACACACACACACACACACACACACACACACACACACACACACATCAACATCAACATGTGTCTTCATATTGTTTGTGTCTAGGAACTGAGGAAGAACCCAGCAGCTGAGACCATGGCTGTCCCTCTGTCTGTCAGTCCAGACATCTCTGTTCCAGGTACACACACATTCCCCTCACATATTACTACCAGATACAAACCCTGAATTAAAACATGTCCTCCTTTGTTGTAAACCTGTCAGGTCTGGTTTACATGCTAAATGTTTGATTTAAAGTCAATTGAACAGAGTTGAATTAGGGGTCAAAATAACACTTCCATCAGACAAGATGTGCATTTGATCCCAGAGGATAAAACACTTTCTAGGTCCTTGATGTTAAACCTATTGATGGGTCAGTAACGGTCAGTCCTGTGTGTCCCCAGGGAGTCCAGGTTCTGCTGACCCCATGCTGGAGGCCATCATCCAGGAGAAACTCAAAGGTTTCAGCAGAGAGGCGTCTGACAGGAGCGACAAGTACAGGAAATGCAAACAGATGCTGAGTGTAAGAACTCTTCTTGGCTTCCTGTCTGGTGTCATCATATTGTCACCAGTTCTTGCATAGTCGACCAGAGCAACCAATCAATCTAAAAATATAGAAAGAAAACACTGTTTCCCCAAAGGTGACAGTTTTTCCTCACTTCCAAGAGGTTCTGGTTTGAATAGGAACCGTCGGTGACCAGAGTGTTGTTGTCTCTCTAGGAGGAGAAGGATAGTAGCTACATGTTGTGACCAGAGTGTTGTCTCTCTAGGAGGAGAAGGATAGTAGCTACATGTTGTGACCAGAGTGTTGTCTCTCTAGGAGGATAAGGATAGTAGCTACATGTTGTGACCAGAGTGTTGTCTCTCTAGGAGGATAAGGAGAGTAGCTACATGTTGTGACCAGAGTGTTGTCTCTCTAGGAGGATAAGGAGAGTAGCTACATGTTGTGACCAGAGTGTTGTCTCTCTAGGAGGATAAGGAGAGTAGCTACATGTTGTGACCAGAGTGTTGTCTCTCTAGGAGGATAAGGAGAGTAGCTACATGTTGTGACCAGAGTGTTGTCTCTCTAGGAGGATAAGGAGAGTAGCTACATGTTGTGACCAGAGTGTTGTCTCTCTAGGAGGATAAGGAGAGTAGCTACATGTTGTGACCAGAGTGTTGTCTCTCTAGGAGGAGAAGGAGAGTAGCTACATATTGTGACCAGAGTGTTGTTGTCTCTCTAGGAGGAAAAGGAGAGTAGCTGCATGTTGTGACCAGAGTGTTGTCTCTCTAGGAGGAGAAGGAGCGTAGCTGCATGTTTGCTGATGAGCTGGCCAAGATGGAGGTGAAGCTGAGGGAGCAGCTGAAGACCAATGGCAGCCTGAAGCTGCAGCTGGCAGCCGAGGAGGACCGCTACAAGGTACATTGTAGAGCAGTACTACAGACAGGTCTGAGATCAGCCGAGGAGGACCGCTACAAGGTACATTGTAGAACAGTACTACAGACAGGTCTGAGATCAGCCGAGGAGGACTGCTATAAGGTATATTGTAGAACAGTACTACAGACAGGTCTGAGATCAGCCGAGGAGGACCGCTACAATGTACATTGTAGAATAGTACTACAGACAGGTCTGAGATCAGCCGAGGAGGACCGCTATAAGGTACATTGTAGAGCAGTACTATAGACAGGTCTGAGATCAGCTGAGGAAGACCACTATCAGGTACAGGATAGATTCTGTAGATACCAGTCTAGGAGGGCTACTACCAGGTACATTGTAGACTATGTAGAGCAGTACACAGATCTGAGATCACCAGAGGAGGATCATATAAGCTCAGTTGAGCTTCTGTTTCCTCAAACCCAAAACTGACATTACTGGGACCAGGCTAGGAGAATCACTACCAGGTCAGTGTAGAGTAGGGTTACAGACAGGTCTGGGACCAGACCAGCAGGACTCTCCTACTCCAGTCCTGGAGAGCTAGATAGTTCAAGTGATGAGAAGCCTGGTCCCAGATCAGAATGTTTTATCCAACCTCCTCTCCTATCATTGTCATGCCATGATATAGCCTGGTCCCAGATCAGAATGTTTTATCCAACCTCCTCTCCCTATCATTGTCATGCCATGATATAGCCTGGTCCCAGATCAGAATGTTTTATCCAACCTCCTCTCCTATCATTGTCATGCCATGATATAGCCTGGTCCCAGATCAGAATGTTTTATCCAACCTCCTCTCCCTATCATTGTCATGCCATGATATAGCCTGGTCCCAGATCTGGATGTGATAGTGATGTAGCCATCTCCTCTGACTTATCATAGTCATGCCAAAGCACACACAGGTCTGGGACCAGGCTAGAATCAGAGCAGATAAATAGATATCAGTCCAGTTGAAGGCCAACTCCAGGGACAGTTGTGTTGATGGGCAGAGCCCGTCCAGAGGAAGGCTTTATTATTCTTTATGTGAGTTCTGGAGACCGCCAGGTTTCGGACTCTAAAGTTGTGTCCCAAATGGGACCCTATCCTTGTATAGTGCACTAGACCAGGGCCTGTAGGGCTTTGGACAACAGTATTGCACTATATAGAGAATAGTGTGCCGTTTGGGACACACCCACGGAGATAGCCAGGGACGGGGTTGGACTGAGGACTCCTGTTGCCTGACTAATGCAGGAGTTGGCTTTGTTCAGTGTCTCTGTGGAATTCAAACGGCATGTTCTGGTCCGGAGTCCCTCCTGGTGTAAATCTACTGTCTGAACAGGAACTGTTAAGGCCTTTTATAGCTGCTATCAATTCATTGTTTGTCACTAGAGGTTAAAACTCCATGAAGGGAAAAATTAGTTCTGCTTTCAAGTGTACTTTTTGACAAAGTAACTAAGATGAGTCTGATGTTTATTTGATATCAAATAATTTTCTCAACACCCATAAATCTTAAATTGATGTCTCCTGTCTGTCTCCTGTCTGTCTCCTGTCTGTCTCCTGTCTGTCTCCTGTCTGTCTCCTGTCTGTCTCCTGTCTGTCTCCTGTCTGTCTCCTGTCTGTCTCCTGTCTGTCTCCTGTCTGTCTCCTGTCTGTCTCCTCCATGTCTCCTGTCTGTCTCCTCCATGTCTCCTGTCTGTCTCCTCCATGTCTCCTGTCCGTCTCCTCCATGTCTCCTATCTGTCTCCTGTCTGTCTCCTCCATGTCTCCTGTCTGTCTCCTATCTGTCTCCTGTCTGTCTCCTCCATGTCTCCTGTCTGTCTCCTCCATGTCTCCTGACTGTCTTCTCCATGTCTCCTCCATGTCTCCTGACTGTCTCCTCCATGTCTCCTCCATGTCTCCTGACTGTCCTGACTGTCTCCCTCTTACAGAGTCAGGTGGCTGAGAAGGGGCGTGCACTGAAAGAACTGAAGGACACTCTGTCTGCTCTGATGAAGGACAAGGAGAGACTTGAGGAGGTTAGTATAGTTGGGGAAGGTAGTAAGTATAGCAACACTACACTATAGCTTTAATTTTCCTCCATTCTAAACTTTTCTCTGAACTAAAAACACCCCAAAAGAGCAGCAATTTTCCCCATATCCTAATCTGGCTGGGGTTTAACACATCTCTAATTGGTGAAGTAAAGCAAAGTGACTTCTTATTTTCCATTCAATTACTCTGGACCACAGAGGAGTCCACATTGGGCCCGGGACACTGCTGAAGGGTAGCTCGCTCGCGTACGCATTCGTCACTAAGAGCAACAAAATGACCCAATTTGAGGTTGAGACTGTCAATTAAATTGGCGTCTGGTTCAAACTTCCAGTAAAACACAAACCTTCCATTGCCTTTTGTAAATGAGAGGATATTCTTTTTTTAATGAATGACTAATTAAACTGTTTGTGAGAGAGAGGGGGAGAGAGAGAGACAGGGGAGAGAGAGACAGGGGAGAGGGAGACAGGGGAGAGGGAGACAGGGGAGAGGGAGACAGGGGAGAGGGAGACAGGGGAGAGGGAGACAGGGGAGAGGGAGACAGGGGAGAGGGAGACAGGGGAGAGGGAGACAGGGGAGAGAGAGAGAGAGGAGAGAGAGAGACAGGGAGAGAGACACGGGGAGGGAGAGAAACGGGGGGGGAGACGGGGGGGGGGCGGAGAGAGAGAGACGGGGGGGGGGAGAGAGAGACGGGTGGGGGAGAGAGAGACGGGTGGGGGGGAGAGAGAGACGGGTGGGGGGAGAGAGAGAGACATGGGTGGGGAGAGAGAGACATGGGGGGAGAGACATGGGGGAGGAGTGAGACGGGGGGGGAGAGACGGAGAGAGAGACGGGTGGGGGGAGAGACATGGGGGAGGAGTGAGACGGGGGGGAGAGAGAGACTGGGGGAGAGACGGAGAGAGAGACGGGTGGGGGAGAGAGACTGGGGGAGAGAGACATGGGGGGGTGAGGCGGGGGGGAGAGTGAGACGGGGGGGGAGAGACAGAGAGAGACGGGTGGGGGGAGAGAGACATGGGGGGAGAGAGAGAGAGACAGGGGGAGAGAGAGAGACAGGGGGAGAGAGAGAGACATTGGGGCCGGGGGAGTGAGACGGGGGGGAGAGAGAGAGACATTCGGGGGAGAGAGAGGGAGAGAGAGAGAGAGAGACATTCGGGGGAGAGAGAGAGACACATTCGGGAGAGAGAGACGGGGGAGAGAGAGGGAGAGAGAGATGGGGAGGGGAGAGAGAGACAGGGGGAGAGAGAGACAGGGGGAGAGAGACTGGGGGAGAGAGAGTGAGACGAGGGGGAGAGAGAGTGAGACAGGGGAGAGAGAGAGAGACAGGGGGAGAGAGAGAGAGAGAGGGGGGGAGAGAGAGAGAAGGGGGGAGAGAGAGAGAAGGGGGGAGAGAGAGAGAAGGGGGAGAGAGAGAGAAGGGGGAGAGAGAGAGACGGGTGGGGGGAGAGAGAGAGAGAGACATGGAGGGGCGGAGAGAGAGACAGGGGGGAGAGAGAGAGAGACAGGGGGAGAGAGAGAGAGGGGGGCGAGAGAGAGACATTGGGGGCGGGGGAGTGAGACTGGGGAGAGAGAGAGACATTTCGGGGGGAGAGAGAGGGAGAGGGAGAGAGAGACACATGGAGAGAGGGAGAGGGAGAGAGAGACGAGGGGGAGAGAGAGAGAGACAGGGAGAGAGAGAGAGGGGGGGGGAGGGAGAGAGAGAGAGACAGGGGGAGAGAGAGAGAGAGAGACGGGGGGAGAGAGAGACAGGGCGAGAGAGAGAGAGATTCGGGGGGAGAGAGAGAGAGACATTCGGGGGAGAGAGAGAGTGAGATGGGGGAGAGAGAGTGAGACGGGGGAGAGACTGGGGAGAGATGGGGGGACGGGGGGACGGGGGGAAGAGGGAGATGGGGGGGGTGGAGAGAGACGGGGTGAGAGGGAGAGAGACGGGGGAGAGGGAGAGACGGGGGGAGAGAGAGAGAGAGAGAGAGAGAGAGAGAGAGAGAGAGACTGGGGGAGAGGGAGAGAGACTGGGGGAGAGGGAGAGACTGGGGGAGAGAGAGAGAGACGGGGGAGGGTCTGAGCGGAGGGAGGGGGAGGGACCGAGAGGGATGGACTGAGGGGGTGGAGGGAATGAGAGACCGATGAAGGAAGAGGGAGGGACCGAGCTGAGGGAGGGAGGGAGAGGGAAGGAGCGGGCGGAGGGATAACGACCATAGTTCTAGGTGCTGCTGTGAGGTGGTTGTGGCCAGTATTGACTCTCCTGGAGAGGAGGGACATAGAAATGTAGCTGAAGTTAGATCTGTAGCTGGCTAACATACTGACCACACCGAGCGTTGCAAAATAAATGTACACATACATGTTGTTCAATCATTGCACCCACACTGCTCGCACGCACCAAGGAGCGTCTGCATTGCCAAGCACTAAAATAGAAGTCAGTTCTATTTGTGACGCTTAATGTGGTGGAAGTCCTGCCTCTCCCATCTCCTCATTGGTTTATAGAAGCATATATCCACTTGCCATCACCTCATTGGTTATACCCACGTGGGTGATTGAAAGATGAACTGAGGTCGGTCAGTTGTGGTAATACACCTTATTATGAAAGTTAGATGCCAATCGCCATATAAGGTCCAAAGAAGAAAAAGGAGGAGGAGGAGGAGGAGAGATGACTAGAAACTATTCGGTTGATTATTTTTTGTGTGGATTAAAAGTCAGAGTTGAGGACCTTGTGAATTAAAGGTAAAATAACAACTCAATGTTTATATCCCAGGACAAATTAGCTAGCAACAGCGAGCTAGCTAAATCGGACGAATTATGTAGCATAAGCAAGCTAGCTAAATAGGACAAATTAGCTAGCAACAGCGAGCTAGCTAAATCGGACAAATTAGCTAGCATAAGCAAGCTAGCTAAATCGGACAAATTAGCTAGCATAAGCAAGCTAGCTAAATAGGACAAATTAGCTAGCAACAGCGAGCTAGCTAAATCGGACAAATTAGCTAGCATAAGCAAGCTAGCTAAATAGGACAAATTAGCTAGCAACAGCGAGCTAGCTAAATCGGACAAATTAGCTAGCATAAGCAAGCTAGCTAAATAGGACAAATTAGCTAGCAACAGCGAGCTAGCTAAATCGGACAAATTAGCTAGCATAAGCAAGCTAGCTAAATAGGACAAATTAGCTAGCAACTGCAAGCTAACTAGCTAAATTGGCATAAATGTTTAATGCTTTTCGACCTGTCCCCAAATTAATATAATTGGTTCAGTTTGTTTTGATATTTCAACCTGGGTGCGTGTCCGGTCATGGTGTCTGTGTTTTCTTCTCAGGACCAGCTACACTTTGAGTGACGTTTCAGGCATGGTACTTCTTAGCATCAAAAGATCATATTTACAATATATGAATACATTTCCTCCACAAGATAGCACAGTTCTGTTAGAGAAAATACAAGATCAGTTATTTTAAAAGATTCTCTTTCCAATCCTAAATATATAATAATGTAATCGTGTCTGTTGTCTTGTCTGTCCCCACCAGGATCTCCAGACGAGTGCTGGTGCTGGTAGGAAGACGGAGGCTGTCGTGTCAGAGGAGATGAGAATTCAGTCTGTGTTCCTGCAGTATCCCCTGCCCTACCCCCAGGATGCCCCCACTCCACTGCTGGTCCCCCAGAGCCCCACACAGCTGCACTTTGGGAACCCCTACTCCACCTCAGACGCAAGAGGTTGACCCCCCCCCCTTACTAACCCTACTCCACCTCAGACGCAAGAGGTTGACCCCCCTTACTAACCCTACTCCACCTCAGACGCAAGAGGTTGACCCCCCCTTACTAACCCTACTCCACCTCAGCTACATTTCAGTTTAATATGAGAGGTTGCCCCCCCCCCTACTAACCCTACTCCACCTCAGCCACATTTCAGTTTAATATGAGAGGTTGCCCCCCTTACTAACCCTACTCCACCTCAGCCACATTTCAGTTTAATATGAGAGGTTGCCCCCCCCCCCCCCTTACTAACCCTACTCCACCTCAGCCACATTTCAGTTTAATATGAGAGGTTGGTGTCCCCCCCCTTACTAACCCTACTCCACCTCAGCCACATTTCAGTTTAATATGAGAGGTTGGTCCCCCCCCCTTACTAACCCTACTCCACCTCAGCCACATTTCAGTTTAATATGAGAGGTTGGTCCCCCCCCCCCCCCCCCTTACTAACCCCACTCCACCTCAGTCACATGTCAGTTTAATATGAGAGGTTGGTCCCCCCCTTACTAACCCTACTCCACCTCAGCCACATTTCAGTTTAATATGAGAGGTTGGTGTGTCCCCCCTTACTAACCCCACTCCACCTCAGTCACATTTCAGTTTAATATGAGAGGTTGGTCCCACCCCTTACTAACCCTACTCCACCTCAGCCACATTTCAGTTTAATATGAGAGGTTGGTCCCCCCCCCCCCTTACTAACCCCACTCCACCTCAGTCACATTTCAGTTTAATATGAGAGGTTGGTCCCACCCCTTACTAACCCTACTCCACCTCAGCCACATTTCAGTTTAATATGAGAGGTTGGTCCCCCCCCCCCTTAATAACCCTACTCCACCTGAGTACCTGGAAAATGATTCAATATGCTAACGTAGGATATAGAAACGCCGGTAACTTTCCCAGGTCTTCCAGCAATCCCGGTTGAAGGATCCCTGGATTTCCTGATTCTGAGAATTATCCAACTGGGAATTTTGAGAAAGCGGAATTTTTCAACCCTAAAATGCTTCTATTCTTTTTGACCCTCTTCCCCATCACTCTAGACGGAGCGGACGGGGAGTTCTCTGATGACCTGCTGCCCCGCCTTCCTCCTGTGGGCCCCCCCTCCTGGGATAGTAACGTGGTCTGCATCCAGCCAGCACGCAACCTCAGCCGGCCCGACGGCCTGGAGGACCCAGAGGAGCAGCAGAACAACAACAACGTGAGTCAGCTAGTCTGAGAACAACAACGGTAGTCAGCTAGTCTGAGGACAACAACGGTAGTTAGCTAGTCTGAGAATAACAACGGTAGTTAGCTAGTCTGAGAACAACGGTAGTTAGCTAGTCTGAGAATAACAACGGTAGTTAGCTAGTCTGAGAATAACAACGGTAGTTAGCTAGTTTGAGAATAACAACGGTAGTTAGCTAGTCTGAGAATAACAACGGTAGTCAGCTAGTCTGAGAACAACAACGGTAGTTAGCTAGTCTGAGAATAACGGTAGTCAGCTAGTCTGAGAACAACGGTAGTTAGCTAGTCTGAGAATAACAACGGTAGTTAGCTAGTCTGAGAATAACAACGGTAGTTAGCTAGTCTGAGAATAACAACGGTAGTTAGCTAGTCTGAGAATAACAACGGTAGTTAGCTAGTCTGAGAACAACAACGGTAGTTAGCTAGTCTGAGAATAACAACGGTAGTTAGCTAGTCTGAGAATAACAACGGTAGTTAGCTAGTCTGAGAATAACAACGGTAGTCAGCTAGTCTGAGAACAACAACGGTAGTTAGCTAGTCTGAGAACAACAATGGTAGTTAACTAGTCTGAGAATAACAACGGTAGTTAGCTAGTCTGAGAACAACAACGGTAGTTAGCTAGTCTGAGAACAACAACGGTAGTTAGCTAGTCTGAGAATAACAACGGTAGTCAGCTAGTCTGAGAACAACAACGGTAGTTAGCTAGTCTGAGAACAACAATGGTAGTTAGCTAGTCTGAGAATAACAACGGTAGTTAGCTAGTCTGAGAACAACGGTAGTTAGCTAGTCTGAGAATAGCAATGGTAGTTAGCTAGTCTGAGAATAACAACGGTAGTTAGCTAGTCTGAGAATAACAACGGTAGTTTGCTAGTCTGAGAACAACAACGGTAGTTAGCTAGTCTGAGAATAGCAATGGTAGTTAGCTAGTCTGAGAATAACAACGGTAGTTAGCTAGTCTGAGAATAACAACGGCAGTCAGCTAGTCTGAGAATAACGGTAGTTAGCTAGTCTGAGAATAACAACGGTAGTCAGCTAGTCTGAGAACAACAACGGTAGTTAGCTAGTCTGAGAATAACAACGGTAGTCAGCTAGTCTGAGGACAACGATAGTTAGCTAGTCTGAGAATAACAACGGTAGTTAGCTAGTCTGAGAATAACAACGGTAGTCAGCTAGTCTGAGGACAACGGTAGTTAGCTAGTCTGAGAATAACAACGGTAGTTAGCTAGTCTGAGAATAACAACGGTAGTTAGCTAGTCTGAGAATAACAACGGTAGTTAGCTAGTCTGAGAATAACAACGGTAGTTAGCTAGTTTGAAAAAATCCACAATGTCAGTTAGTCTGCCTTAAAGATAGACCAGAGGGGCTGGTGAGGGGAGGACAGCTCCTAGTAATAATTGGAGTTGAATAAAGTGTACGGTATGAAAGCATGTTTGATACTGTTACCTTCATTCCAGCCTTACGCCGTCCTCTGATTTAAGTGACACCAGCCTCCACTGAGGATCTCAGTGATATGTTGCATCATACACAGCGGGAGGAGGATTTCTGCTTCAACAGTTGTGTGTTATGGATAGTATTTCTGAAGTAGTTTTCTACCTTCCACCACAGGGCAATGCCAATGAACAGCCTGCTGCAACTACTGAACCCCACAGCCCATTCTTAAATGATGGACAGACTCCCCTTGGCTTCGAGTCCAGGTAACACACACACACTGAAGGCCTGCGCTCCCCAAAATGCATTGAAGTTGGTCTCTCACCCCAGCACAGCAGCTTCCCAGCTCCAACCTGTGTAAAGTCTTTGTTCTATAATGTAGGTGTTAACATGAGTGGCCCACCCACGTAGAGTAGACCCCCTGACAGATGGTCTTTATTAGCCTGTTAGCTGTCCTGCTCTGCTCCCTCTGCCAACATCATCACTTGGCCGCTCATTAACCCAACACCCTCTCAATACCTTCTGTCTGTCGCTCTCTCAATACCTTCTGTCTGTCGCTCTCTCAATACCTTCTGTCTGTCGCTCTCTCAATACCTTCTGTCTGCTCTCTCAATACCTTCTGTCTGTCGCTCTCTCAATACCTTCTGTCTGTTGCTCTCTCAATACCTTCTGTCTGTTGCTCTCTCAATACTTTGTCTGTTGCTCTCTCAATACTTTCTGTCTGTCGCTCTCTCAAAACCTTCTCTCCCTGTCTCTCTCTCAAAACCTTCTGTCTGTCGCCCTCTAAATACCTTCTCTCTCTGTTGCTCTCTCAATACCTTCTCTCCCTGTTGCTCTCTCAATACCTTCTCTCTCCTGGTTGCTCTCTCAATACCTTCGCTCCCTGTTGCCCTCTCAATACCTTCGCTCCCTGTTGCCCTCTCAATACCTTCGCTCCCTGTTGCTCTCTCAAAACCTTCTGTCTGTTGCTCTCTCAATACCATCTCTCTCTGTCGCTCTCTCAATACCTTCTCTCCCTGTTGCTCTCCATCTCTCTCTGTTGCTCACTCAATATCTTCTCTCCTGGTTGCTCTCTCAATACCTTCTCTCTCTGTTGCTCTCTCAATACCCTCTCTCCCTGTTGCTCTCTCAATACCTTCTCTTTGCCACTCTCTCAATACCTTCTCTCCCTGTTGCCCTCTCAATACCTTCTCTCCCTGTTGCTCTCTCAATACCTTCTCTCTCTGTTGCTCTCTCAATACCTTCCCTCCCTGTTGCTCTCTCAATACCTTCCCTCCCTGTTGCTCTCTCAATACCTTCTCTCCCTGTTGCCCTCTCAATACCTTCTCTCTCTGTTTCCCCTCTCTCCATCTCTCCCTGTTGCCCTCAATACCTTCTCTCCCTGTTGCCCTCTCAATACCTTCTCTCTCTGTTTCCCCTCTCTCCATCTCTCCCTGTTGCCCTCAATACCTTCTCTCTCTGTTGCTCTCTCAATACCCTCTCTCCCTGTTGCTCTCTCAATACCTTCTCTTTGCCACTCTCTCAATACCTTCCCTCCCTGTTGCCCTCTCAATACCTTCTCTCCCTGTTGCCCTCAATACCTTCTCTCTCTGTTGCCCTCTCAATACCTTCTCTCTCTGTTGCCCTCTCAATACCTTCTCTCTCTGTTGCCCTCTCAATACCTTCTCTCCCTGTTGCCCTCTCAATACCTTCTCTCTCTGTTGCCCTCTCAATACCTTCTCTCTCTGTTGCCCTCCCAATACCTTCTCTCCCTGTTGCCCTCAATACCTTCTCTCCCTGTTGCCCTCTCAATACCTTCTCTCTCTGTTGCCCTCTCAATACCTTCTCTCCCTGTTGCCCTCTCAATACCTTCTCTCTCTGTTGCCCTCTCAATACCTTCTCTCTGTCACTCTCAATACCTTCTCTTTGCCACTCTCTCAATACCTTCTCTCCCTGTTGCCCTCTCAATACCTTCTCTCCCTGTTGCTCTCTCAATACCTTCTCTCTCTGTTGCCCTCTCAATACCTTCTCTCCCTGTTGCCCTCTCAATACCTTCTCTCCCTGTTGCTCTCTCAATACCTTCTCTCTCCCTGTTGCTCTCTCAATACCTTCTCTCTCTGTTGCCCTCTCAATACCTTATCTCTCTGTTGCCCTCCCAATACCTTCTCTCTCTGTTGCCCTCTCAATACCTTCTCTCTCTGTTGCCCTCTCAATACCTTCTCTCTCTGTTGCCCTCTCAATACCTTCTCTCTCTGTTGCCCTCTCTCCATCTCTCCCTGTTGCCCTCTCAATACCTTCTCTCTCTGTTGCCCTCTCTCCATCTCTCCCTGTTGCCCTCTCTCCATCTCTCACTGTTGCCCTCAATACCTTCTCTCTCTGTTGCCCTCTCAATACCTTCTCTCTCTGTTGCCCTCTCTCCATCTCTCCCTGTTGCCCTCTCAATACCTTCTCTCTCTGTTGCCCTCTCAATACCTTCTCTCTCTGTTGCCCTCTCTCCATCTCTCCCTGTTGCCCTCAATACCTTCTCTCTCTGTTGCCCTCTCTCCATCTCTCCCTGTTGCCCTCAATACCTTCTCTCTCTGTTGCCCTCTCAATACCTTCTCTCTCTGTTGCCCTCTCTCCATCTCTCCCTGTTGCCCTCAATACCTTCTCTCTCTGTTGCCCTCTCTCCATCTCTCCCTGTTGCCCTCAATACCTTCTCTCTCTGTTGCCCTCTCTCCATCTCTCCCTGTTGCCCTCAATACCTTCTCTCTCTGTTGCCCTCTCTCCATCTCTCCCTGTTGCCCTCAATACCTTCTCTCTCTGTTGCCCTCTCTCCATCTCTCCCTGTTGCCCTCAATACCTTCTCTCTCTGTTGCCCTCTCAATACCTTCTCTCTCTGTTGCCCTCTCTCCATCTCTCCCTGTTGCCCTCAATACCTTCTCTCTCTGTTGCCCTCTCTCCATCTCTCCCTGTTGCCCTCAATACCTTCTCTCTCTGTTGCCCTCTCTCCATCTCTCCCTGTTGCCCTCAATACCTTCTCTCTGTTGCCCTCTCAATACCTTCTCTCTCCATCTCTCCCTGTTGCCCTCTCTGTCTCTCCCTAACCTTACTTTGTTTCTTTCCCCATCTCTTCCTTCTCCTTCCTCACTCCATTCTCTCTCTCCATCTCTCCTCTGTGCAGTGCGAACGTCCACATGCGCTGTCCACTGTGTGAGTTGATCTTCCCGCCCAACTACGACCAGAGTAAGTTTGTGGAGCATGTAGAGAGCCACTGGAAGGTGTGCCCCATGTGCAGCGAGCAGTTCCCCCTCGACTGTGACCAGAAGGTCTTTGAGAACCACGTGCTCACCCACTTTGACTCCGCCAACGTGCTCAACTTTGACTAAAAACCTCATCCTCGCTACAACCTTCATTTTCTGTCAGTCGCCACTGAAATGAAACTGCCTTGCTCTTTCCCCCTGCCACATGTAACAGGTGTGACGATCTCATTCTGATTCACTTTTAGGACCGGTGACGTTTTGATGAGCGTCTTTTATTAACTAGGGAAACGATCTTCTTATTCGGCAGTGTGATTGGTGCTCTGATTTGATGTATAACAGACCAGGGCTGCATATATCTGTGTGAATCAGTCTTTAATAATCGCTTCTTTAACATGAAGTGTCCCATTTTATTTGTTATTCCTCTGATTGTATTAGTGAGATGTTATGGCTGTGATCATCTCTGACCACGTGATCAGTCCCAGACACTACTAGACTATGTGAAGTCAGGGACTGACCACGTGATCAGTCCCAGACACTACTAGACTATGTGAAGTCAGGGACTGACCACGTGATCAGTCCCAGACACTACTAGACTATGTGAAGTCAGGGACTGACCACGTGATCAGTCCCAGACACTACTAGACTATGTGAAGTCAGGGACTGACCACGTGATCAGTCCCAGACACTACTAGACTATGTGAAGTCAGGGACTGACCACGTGATCAGTCCCAGACACTACTAGACTATATGAAGTCAGGGACTGACCACGTGACCAGTCCCAGACACTACTAGACTATGTGAAGTCAGGGACTGACCACGTGATCAGTCCCAGACACTACTAGACTATGTGAAGTCAGGGACTGACCACGTGATCAGTCCCAGACACTACTAGACTATGTGAAGTCAGGGACTGACCACGTGATCAGTCCCAGACACTACTAGACTATGTGAAGTCAGGGACTGACCACGTGATCAGTCCCAGACACTACTAGACTATATGAAGTCAGGGACTGACCACGTGATCAGTCCCAGACACTACTAGACTATGTGAAGTCAGGGAAAGTAAGCTACATCAAACATGCATTTCAACTGTTCCAACCCAAATGCTTTCCCCCGAGCTTCATAGTCAAATTCAGGTATTCATGATGTTTAGAAAGCAGCCACCTCGGTGCACTATATGCAGACAGACGGGACAAATCATTTGCTTCTAAACCTGATTATTATATTATCTTTAAATCTATTGTAGAATAATCTTTTAAGAGCCGACGGCGTCGTAATCTTTTTCAGTATGTGTATGTCTGGTTAGAAAGAGCTGTTATATTTTAGTGTCAGTTGATTCTCATGATTTAGTCCATTGGTTTGGTTGTCTGAATAAAGTAGTCATGTTTCACCTTTCGCTACTGATTAACATGCATGCCAGGATTCTGTTATTTCACGATTATAGAAAACCTTTGATTTCTTTGAGTCCCATGTAATGACATCTTAACTAATAAAGTCTGTTTGGAACAATATAGAGTATCAGCCTATAATATAGCCACTTACTTCCATGCCTTGTACACGTACATAGTCAGTCAGGGCTCCTTTGTAAAACAGACCTGGGTCTCCATGTTTTAATGTAAAACATCTGTAATGGTGCAGAAATGTCCAGGAGCACAGAGGCAGTTGTATTGTAATCACAGCTACACTCATACATCAGTCAGTTACAAAACAACCTCTGCTGTTGCCTTAGTTTATAGGGGTGGCAGGTAGCCTAGTGGTTAGAGCCAGTAACCAAAAGGTTGCCAGATGGAATCCTCCAGCTGACAAGGTAAAAATCTGTCCTTCTGCCTCTGAACAAGGCAATTAACACACTGTTCTCCGGTAGGCCGTCATTGTAAATAAGAATTTGTTCTTTAACGGACTTGCCTAGTTAAATACGGGTAAAATAAATATATAGGATACACACACACACAGTAAGGGTCATCATTCTCCAGGAACATATGAAAATATAATTTAATGCACTTGAGACAATACATTTACTATACACAATATCAAATACTTCCCTCCATATGTACTGGCATTATAATACTGTCAATGACCATCTACATAATGCATTCCAAATGGCACCCTATTCCCTATTTAATGCACTACTTTTGACCAGAGCCATATGGACTATAGAGGGAATAGGCTACCATTTGGGACGCACCCTTAACGTGTAGTTCCATAAGGACATTGATTTCTGTGATGTTTTGATTGGGTTGTTGATTAGCCCCTTGCTCAGTATGACAGTACCTTTTATTAAACTACATAGAGGCTAGAGGGACAAAAGAGGAGCAATAGACCAGAATTGAGATCTGGCCATGTTTTATTTTGACAAGAATGTCTACTGTAACTCAAGTTAGCCATTCCTGAAGAGTCACTATGAAGCTATACACAGATACTTACTGGATTGGAACTCTTGTGGTCTACAATTCAAGGCAACCAGATACATAATCTCACCCTGGGAAACACTGGAGATCTGAACAAATGTAAAACTCCTTGGAAAGGTTTGAGTACTTCCAGTCTGGCTCTCTCTAGTTCCTGTGACTGCTACATGTCAGGTTGATGTGTGTAGCAGCAGAGTTGTTGGCAACTGGTTACTACAAAGTGCTTAAATGCTTCACACGGCTTTGGCGAAGAGGATAACTGCTCAGCACCCTAGAACGGAAGGGTTCTGGATAACTGGGACGGCTGTGACACCCAATCCCAAGATTCCAGTGAACAGCATAACAGCTGACTCTAAAATACTTTGTTTCCCAAATGGCTCCTTATATAGTGCACTACTTTTGTTTGACCAGGACCCACATGGCTCTAGTCAAAAGTAGTGCACTATATAGGGAGCCATTTGGGACACATCCTATCAGAACACACGGGCAGGATTGTGGTGAATTGTCACCCGAGTCTTTTAGTTCTAAAAACACAAAACAAGTGAAAATCCTGGCAAAGTGAATCATAAAAATACACTTTCAGAACAGAACACGGCAAGAAAAATATAAGAGCTTCCTATTTTACACCTGATTACGAAAGTTTATACATCCTTCAGGAATATATCTTCATCTTTGACAAACACGGAGGTTTTGTGATGGTGTGGTGGTGATGCTTGCTTTCTCCCCGGGCCTCATCACTCTCATGCCTCTTTTCAAACACAGCATTACCTGAACACTCAAGTCAAATTCATTGAGTTTCAATCTACACAACATATCTGTATGTAAATGTTCCACCATGTTTTGTTCTGGCAAATAGCCCAGAAGCCTGGCTGTGAACCTTGACTCATGGTGCTGTCAAGACAATTGGAAACTCGCGGGGAAAAAACAGGTCAAATCATGACGTCAGTGATTTTCAGGTCAGAAAGTCAGAGCTCTAGAAAGATGCCAGAGTTGCCGAGTTGGTTGACCGTCCGGAATTCCCACAAAAATAAAAGATCCCTGCACTGAAGTGGGAGAGTTCCGAGGTGTTTTGAACGTGGCAATACGCTCTCTTCCAAACGCATCATCTTAACATCAAGCCCTATGTGCCAAAAACGTTATCAAAAAGACATGATCGCTGAAATGTGAAAAAGTATACAGCTGTGAAGAAAATACATTCCAAACAAATGTTTAAAATATACACACACATATACACACACATATACACACACATATACACACACATATACACACACATATACACACACATATACACACACACACACACACACACACACACACACACACACACACACACACACACACACACACACACACACACACACACACACACACACACACACACACACACACACACACAAATAAGGTCATTTTAAAGCATGCAATAAAAGAGTAGTGTACTGGGTCCATAGAAACAGAATCACTATCACAGAATGATGTTCAAGGGATTCTATCTGTGGGGACGGTGCTACTGCTGCATCTTGTGGATGTGGGTAGAGACTGGCGGGTGGATGTGGGTGGAGACTGGCGGGTGGAAGTTGATGGTGTGGTGCCTCAGGCCCTGGGACGTCTTGTAGCTCTTCCCACAGCGGCACTTGAAGGGCTTGCGGATGTGGATCTGGGTCCGGTGGCCGTTCTTGGCGTGGTACTTGATCCCGTTCACATTCTGAATGAGGGGGAGGGGACAGTACAGAGTGGAAGAGGGCAGAGTAAGCTACGTTTGAATTAGTCCAGTGTTCACCAACTCCAGTCCTGGGGTGCTACTGGGTGTGTACAGGGCCCTATGATCTAGCCCTGATTCACACACATCTGATTCAAATATTCAACCAATCAGGGTCTTTGACTGGATTTGGAGAACACTGGATCAGTCTCCTATAACAGTCATGAGTCTCTCACCACACTACAGTACCCTAGATTCACCTAGAGATGTCTTCAGTCAACTAAACCTGACTCAGCGCTCTACACAGCTCTTTGCATGTTTACTGAACAGCCTAGTGAGAATAGAAAAAAAATATACTTCATCATTTCGACATCTCGCAAAGGATTCAAGAATATTTGTCCAGATGTCTTCTGTCAGCTGATCTAACTCAACGTCCTTCATCTCTGCGTGCTTCCTGTACAGCCTAGAGCAGGCCTGTCAATTTCATTTAGCCCCTGGGGCCGCATTCGGTCTTCAACGCTCTCCGGGGGCTGCACTGAAAATATTTTTCCTCATTGTAAAAATGTGCAAAACAATTGTCCAATATTTTTTTATACTCTAGCCTTCACTTGGGTGATTATCAGTGAGCTGGACACAGTCAATATGCTGTATATGAATGTAGTGATTATCAGTGAGCTGGACACAGTCAATATGCTGTATATTAATGTAGTGATTATCAGTGAGCTGGACACAGTCAATATGCTGTATATGAATGTAGTGATTATCAGTGAGCTGGACACAGTCAATATGCTGTATATGAATGTAGTGATTATCAGTGAGCTGGACACAATCAATATGCTGTATATGAATGTAGTGATTATCAGTGAGCTGGACACAGTCACGATGCTGTATATTAATGTAGTGATTATCAGTGAGCTGGACACAGTCAAGATGCTGTATATTAATGTAGTGATTATCAGTGAGCTGGACACAGTCAATATGCTGTATATGAATGTAGTGATTATCAGTGAGCTGGACACAATCAATATGCTGTATATGAATGTAGTGATTATCAGTGAGCTGGACACAATCAATATGCTGTATATGAATGTAGTGATTATCAGTGAGCTGGACACAATCAATATGCTGTATATGAATGTAGTGATTATCAGTGAGCTGGACACAATCAATATGCTGTATATTAATGTAGTGATTATCAGTGAGCTGGACACAATCAATATGCTGTATATTAATGTAGTGATTATCAGTGAGCTGGACACAGTCAAGATGCTGTATATGAATGTAGTGATTATCAGTGAGCTGGACACAATCAATATGCTGTATATTAATGTAGTGATTATCAGTGAGCTGGACACAGTCAATATGCTGTATATGAATGTAGTGATTATCAGTGAGCTGGACACAGTCAAGATGCTGTATATGAATGTAGTGATTATCAGTGAGCTGGACACAGTCAAGATGCTGTATATGAATGTCTAGTCAGCCTAGTCTACTACTAACTATATATCATGTTTCTTGTACAGCCTAGTCTACTACTAACTATATATCATGTTTCTTGTACAGCCTAGTCTACTACTAACTATATATCATGTTTCTTGTACAGCCTAGTCTACTACTAACTATATATCATGTTTCTTGTACAGCCTAGTCTACTACTAACTATATATCATGTTTCTTGTACAGCCTAGAGTCTACTACTAACTATATATCATGTTTCTTGTACAGCCTAGTCTACTACTAACTATATATCATGTTTCTTGTACAGCCTAGTCTACTACTAACTATATATCATGTTTCTTGTACAGCCTAGAGTCTACTACTAACTATATATCATGTTTCTTGTACAGCCTAGTCTACTACTAACTATATATCATGTTTCTTGTACAGCCTAGTCTACTACTAACTATATATCATGTTTCTTGTACAGCCTAGTCTACTACTAACTATATATCATGTTTCTTGTACAGCCTAGTCTACTACTAACTATATATCATGTTTCTTGTACAGCCTAGTCTACTACTAACTATATATCATGTTTCTTGTACAGCCTAGTCTACTACTAACTATATATCATGTTTCTTGTACAGCCTAGTCTACTACTAACTATATATCATGTTTCTTGTACAGCCTAGTCTACTACTAACTATATATCATGTTTCTTGTACAGCCTAGAGTCTACTACTAACTATATATCATGTTTCTTGTACAGCCTAGAGTCTACTACTAACTATATATCATGTTTCTTGTACAGCCTAGAGTCTACTACTAACTATATATCATGTTTCTTGTACAGCCTAGTCTACTACTAACTATATATCATGTTTCTTGTACAGCCTAGTCTACTACTAACTATATATCATGTTTCTTGTACAGCCTAGTCTACTACTAACTATATATCATGTTTCTTGTACAGCCTAGAGTCTACTACTAACTATATATCATGTTTCTTGTACAGCCTAGTCTACTACTAACTATATATCATGTTTCTTGTACAGCCTAGAGTCTACTACTAACTATATATCATGTTTCTTGTACAGCCTAGAGTCTACTACTAACTATATATCATGTTTCTTGTACAGCCTAGTCTACTACTAACTATATATCATGTTTCTTGTACAGCCTAGTCTACTACTAACTATATATCATGTTTCTTGTACAGCCTAGTCTACTACTAACTATATATCATGTTTCTTGTACAGCCTAGAGTCTACTACTAACTATATATCATGTTTCTTGTACAGCCTAGTCTACTACTAACTATATATCATGTTTCTTGTACAGCCTAGAGTCTACTACTAACTATATATCATGTTTCTTGTACAGCCTAGTCTACTACTAACTATATATCATGTTTCATGTACAGCCTAGTCTACTACTAACTATCATGTTTCTTGTACAGCCTAGTCTACTACTAACTATATATCATGTTTCTTGTACAGCCTAGAGTCTACTACTAACTATATCAAATCAAATCAAATGTATTTATATAGCCCTTCGTACATCAGCTGATATCTCAAAGTGCTGTACAGAAACCCAGCCTAAAACCCCAAACAGCAAACAATGCAGGTGTAAAAGCACGGTGGCTAGGAAAAACTCCCTAGAAAGGCCAAAACCTAGGAAGAAACCTAGAGAGGAACCGGGCTATGTGGGGTGGCCAGTCCTCTTCTGGCTGTGCCAGGTGGAGATTATAACAGAACATGACCAAGATGTTCAAATGTTCATAAATGACCAGCATGGTCAAATAATAATAAGGCAGAACAGTTGAAACTGGAGCAGCAGCACAGTCAGGTGGACTGGGGACATCAAGGAGCCAGCAAGGAGCCAGTATATATCATGTTTCTTGTACAGCCTAGTCTACTACTAACTATCTATCATGTTTCTTGTACAGCCTAGTCTACTACTAACTATATATCATGTTTCTTGTACAGCCTAGTCTACTACTAACTATATATCATGTTTCTTGTACAGCCTAGTCTACTACTAACTATCTATCATGTTTCTTGTACAGCCTAGTCTACTACTAACTATATATCATGTTTCTTGTACAGCCTAGTCTACTACTAACTATCTATCATGTTTCTTGTACAGCCTAGTCTACTACTAACTATATATCATGTTTCTTGTACAGCCTAGTCTACTACTAACTATCTATCATGTTTCTTGTACAGCCTAGTCTACTACTAACTATATATCATGTTTCTTGTACAGCCTAGTCTACTACTAACTATATATCATGTTTCTTGTACAGCCTAGTCTACTACTAACTATATATCATGTTTCTTGTACAGCCTAGTCTACTACTAACTATATATCATGTTTCTTGTACAGCCTAGTCTACTACTAACTATATATCATGTTTCTTGTACAGCCTAGTCTACTACTAACTATATATCATGTTTCTTGTACAGCCTAGAGTCTACTACTAACTATATATCATGTTTCTTGTACAGCCTAGAGTCTACTACTAACTATATATCATGTTTCTTGTACAGCACGATGTCTGCAAGTTTAATGTTTTTCCTTTCAAATAAGACCTAGACAATCAGGTGAGGGGAGTACAGGGGTGTAGGGAACACCCGCAGACACTCGGCCCTCCGTGGAATGAGTGTGGCACGTGGCCCTCCGTGGAATGAGTGTGGCACGTGGCCCTCCGTGGAATGAGTGTGGCACGTGGCCCTCCGTGGAATGAGTGTGGCACGTGGCCCTCCGTGGAATGAGTGTGGCACGTGGCCCTCCGTGGAATGAGTGTGGCACGTGGTCCTCCGTGGAATGAGTGTGGCACGTGGCCCTCCGTGGAATGAGTGTGGCACGTGGCCCTCCGTGGAATGAGTGTGGCACGTGGCCCTCCGTGGAATGAGTTTGGCACGTGGCCCTCCGTGGAATGAGTTTGACACGTGGCCCTCCGTGGAATGAGTTTGACACGTGGCCCTCCGTGGAATGAGTTTGACACGTGGCCCTCCGTGGAATGAGTTTGACACGTGGCCCTCCGTGGAATGAGTGTGGCACATGGTCTAGAGTCTACTAACTGCGTCATCAGCCATAATCCTGTCATTCACATCAACAATGCCATTGTCTCAAGCTGAGCACCATTTATCCCAGACACACATCCAACCCAGATGGTACATCCTGGAATAACTCCCTAAATCACTGCAGTGGACGTGGATGTATGTCAAGATGTTGACATGCTGCAACACCCTGTTTTGTCAACAGCAGGAACACGATGGCGGTGTTTGAACTGGGATGTTATATAGACCTCACATAGCAGCAGCTACTCTTCCTGGGGTCCAACATGAAACATGACATAACACAGAACATGAATAGACAAGAACAGCTCAAGGACAGAACTACATCAATTTCCAAAAGGCACACGTGGCCTACATATCAGTAGATACACACAGACTATCTAGGTCAAATATGGGAGAGGCGTTGTGCTGTGTTGCTTTATCTGCATGCAGAGCCTTGGTCTGTTTCGGACCAAACCAACATCTTGGATGGTTTTCATCTGGAGTCTTATGAGAAGGAGACACTCGAACAGAAAGCATAGAGTATGTATCTAGCCAATATCCACAGACAGGTAGGTAGAGACCGGATACGTTCCTGACCACATGACCTGATGAATAAACACTCTGGCTCTTAGTTTAACTCAGGGCTCTAGTTAAAAGCTGTGAGGTTTTTCCTGGACATGTCACATGGAATACCCCTGGCTCTATTCATGGGGCAGTGCAAGGGAGAGGATATGAGACCCCATTTACACTCGGTAATAACATGAGTCTTGTATTATCTGGTTGCAATCATCTGATCACATGTCAGAGCATTTACACATGGTATTGATTAACGGACTGAGTGCGGTTGGCCCACCTTGTATCTCTTCTTGCAGCCAGGCACAGGGCAGGCGAAGGGTTTCTCCTCTCCTCCGTTCATACACATGGAGCTGAGGATAGACTCGGAGCTGATGGCACTCTCTGTGGTCCAGGACTCACCACTGTCCGACTCCTCATAGTCCACCTCCTCTTCATCATACTCACTGCCTGGAGGGGAGAAACACACACACACACAACACCCATCACAATACGATTTGTCATAAAACGTGCCTACTGCCGTCCATAAATAATTAGAGTAATACTCCTATTTCAGCAACTCCAGTACTCTGCTCTGATTCAAGCACAGTTAATGACTAAGGCTGAGTCCCAAATGGCACCTTATTCCCTATATAGTGCATTAGTTTTGACCAGGGCCCATAAGGCCCATAGTGCACTATAATAGACTGCCATTCGGGACATATCCTATGACTGGCATGGGCATCCTAGCCTCAAGGGTTTTGGACCGGCTGATGTGCCGAGACAGATTCAGACTCAAGCCTTCCACATGTGTTCTGGCTGTAGGGTTCCCACAGGGTTCTACTGTTGCCTTATTACTGAGCCCAAGTTTGTGGAGAGACTGAAAAAAAAATGCTGTTTTGTGGGAAAGAATTTAGCCCGTTTCACAAGGTCCCAGGGTTAAGGCAATGCAAAATAAGATTTGGCTCCACAACCACAAGAACCAAAGAGACAAGGAGCAGCAACTAGGGGAGAAAAACCCAGCATATCTTACTAAGTGGCAACATGGGAAAGACACAAACAAAGAACACAAGTAAGCAAATACCATGGCAACTTAAAATGATGAGATTCTGATGAAATAAGCCCTGTACCTTCCCTGTGTATGACTATACCAACTGACTGTGAGAGTCAACCCTCTATGCTTCTCTAAGGACCCTGCTGTGAGACATTACAGCACCCATCTTCCCTGAACTACCTCCATGTCTTCTCCTGAAACTTAAGAGGCATTTCCTGATACAAACTAAAATATGGGACAAGGAAGTGACATCATCCATATTACATAAAGTACTGACGCCTGCCTCCTAGATGACGGTGCTGTTCTCTGTTGTCCCGGTAACCTACCTGTAGGAGTGCTGCTACGGAAGGAGGAGGAGGGTGTGACGGGAGGGGTGAGGTTCCCACTGCTGCGTCTGGGAGGAGTGGAGACGTCACTGCTACGAGGCAGACTGCCTGTCAGAGACTGAGACAGCTTGGGGTGCACCTTCCTCGTCAGCCTCTCAGGCTGCTCCCGACGCGCTGCCTCTGTCATAAACCTGGGCAAGGGAGGGGCCAGAGAGAGAGGGATGAGGACACACAACCACACATCATATATGACCGACTTGGTTTGCGCGCCACAAGGCTGTGCTAGCCTGCTGAGCTAAAGCCTAGCTATTAGCTCAGGGAGTTAACATAAGTCGGATCTTAGGCAAGGTTAGTCTCATCATGCCAGCGTGGTTGTTCACAGAACCTCCTCCGTTACAAACTCATATCGCTGAAGTAACTGTGCAAAAACATATGCTGAGTCTATCATTCATTGAAACCACTCCCACGTTTAACAGAAGGCCTATATCTCTGACCAAACTTCATGTTTAACAGTAGGCCTATATCTCTGACCAAACTTCATGTTTAACAGAAGGCCTATATCTCTGACCAAACTTCATGTTTAACAGAAGGCCTATATCTCTGACCAAACTTCATGTTTAACAGAAGGCCTATATCTCTGACCAAACTAAATGTTTCTCTGACCAAACTAAATGTTTAACAGAAGGCCTATATCTCTGACCAAACTAAATGTTTAACAGAAGGCCTATATCTCTGACCAAACTAAATGTTTAACAGAAGGCCTATATCTCTGACCAAACTAAATGTTTAACAGAAGGCCTATATCTCTGACCAAACTAAATGTTTAACAGAAGGCCTATATCTCTGACCAAACTAAATGTTTAACAGAAGGCCTATATCTCTGACCAAACTAAATGTTTAACAGAAGGCCTATATCTCTAACCAAACTTCATGTTTAACAGAAGGCCTATATCTCTGACCAAACTTCATGTTTAACAGAAGGCCTATATCTCTGACCAAACTAAATGTTTAACAGAAGGCCTATATCTCTAACCAAACTTCATGTTTAACAGAAGGCCTATATCTCTGACCAAACATGGTTACATTGTAAAGTATTCTGTAAACATAAGTCATAAAAAGGAACTGTTCACACAGACACTGTTAAAGCAGAAGTGAAATGAACAGATGAAATGTGAAACCACATCAGATGTGTGTCTAAAGACAGGGAGACAGACAGCGGTAGCCAGCCCCTTTATTAAACTGTTACACTGCTGCCTCAGAGTGCCTCAGCCCTTTAAACCTCTTTGATATGGTGATTGAATGGAGAACTGGGATGAGATTGAGATGTCATCTTGGTCTAGTAATGTAGAACCCAGGGCTATATAACATCCTATTACCCAACGCTAACACAATTAAACTGACTTATCCACCAGATGAGGCTGACTGCTGCTAGATGGAAGTTACTAGTGGAACTAAGAGAGACACACACACGGACCAGATTCCCTTGGAAGCTGAAGTTCATGGCCCTACGAAACGACATCAGCTCACTGCTAAAAGCTTTTCTTCCTCCATTGTCCCGGTCCCCTTACTGGGCTCCAACCAGAGGTATTCTGATCACAAACACACGTGGCTGCCCTTCTTGACAACGCGCCAACCAGTTGTGCTATAGAAAATGATCCTATTGGATAGCACCATTGGTGACATTTCAGGCTAGCTGTTGAGTGAGCTGAAGGCATGTTCTTACCTCTACTGTTGCATGGACTTAGACCTCAAACACAAACCTCCACACGGTCATACTGACATAAGTAACTGTTTCATCTATTTACTAATGACATTTGGTCATTCATGCCTTTTCTGGCCAGAGTTAGGAGAGTTTAAACTGAACCATAAGAATACCGTTCATTAGGGATTTCAGAACCATGATCCTTTGAGACATGGTTCAAGGTCTGATTGGTAACAAATAGTCTTCAGGAGTATTTCTGTCTGTAATAAAGCCCTTTGTGGGGGAAAACTCATTCTGATTGGCTGGGTATGGCTCCCAAGTGGGTGGGTCTACCCATGGCTGCGCCCCTGCCCAGTCAGGTAAAATCCATAGATTAGGGCCTAATTTATTTATTTAAATGGACTGATTTTCTTTAATGAACTGTAACTCAGCAAAATCTTTGAAATTGTTGTATTCATATTTTTTGTTAAGTATAGGTTAGGGTTAAGTATAGGTTAGGGTTAAGTATAGGTTAGGGTTAAGTATAGGTTAGGGTTAAGTATAGGTTAGGGTTAAGTATAGGTTAGGGTTAAGTATAGGTTCGGGTTAAGTATAGGTTAGGGTTAAGTATAGGTTAGGGTTAAGTATAGGTTAGGGTTAAGTATAGGTTAGGGTTAAGTATAGGTTAGGGTTAAGTATAGGTTAGGGTTAAGTATAGGTTAGGGTTAAGTATAGGTTAGGGTTAAGTATAGGTTAGGGTTAAGTATAGGTTAGGGTTAAGTATAGGTTAGGGTTAAGTATAGGTTAGGGTTAAGTATAGGTTAGGTTAGGGTTAGGGTTAAGTATAGGTTAGGGTTAAGTATAGGTTAGGTATAGGTTAGGGTTAAGTATAGGTTAGGGTTAAGTATAGGTTAGGGTTAAGTATAGGTTAGGGTTAAGTATAGGTTAGGGTTAAGTATAGGTTAGGGTTAAGTATAGGTTAGGGTTAAGTATAGGTTAGGGTTAAGTATAGGTTAGGGTTAAGTATAGGTTAGGGTTAAGTATAGGTTAGGGTTAAGTATAGGTTAGGGTTAAGTATAGGTTAGGGTTAGGCTAGTAGCCTGTTCACCTGTTGATGTAGCTGAGGGCAACATAGGTGGGCTGCTGCTGCTCCTGCTTCTCCAACTGACGAGGATCTGTGTCTGACGAGAGAGAGAGAGAAGGGGAGACAGAGGTGGAGAGAGAGGTGGAGAGAGAGAGGTGGAGAGAGAGTGGAGAGAGAGGTGAGAGAGAGAGAGAGAGAGGGGAGAGAGAGAGAGAGAGAGGTGGAGAGAGAGAGAGAGAGAGGTGGAGAGAGAGAGAGAGAGAGGTGGAGAGAGAGAGAGAGAGACAGTGGAGAGAGAGAGAGAGAGAGGTGGAGAGAGAGAGGTGGAGAGAGAGGTGGAGAGAGGTGGAGAGAGAGGTGGAGAGAGAGAGAGGTGGAGAGAGAGGTGGAGAGAGAGAGGTGGAGAGAGAGAGGTGGAGAGAGAGAGAGAGAGAGAGAGAGGTGGAGAGAGAGAGGTGGAGAGAGAGAGGTGGAGAGCGAGAGGTGGAGAGAGAGAGGTGGAGAGAGAGGTGGAGAGAGAGGTGGAGAGAGAGAGGTGGAGCGAGAGGTGGAGAGCGAGAGGTGGAGAGCGAGAGGTGGAGAGCGAGAGGTGGAGAGCGAGAGGTGGAGAGCGAGAGGTGGAGAGAGAGGTGGAGAGCGAGAGAGAGGTGGAGAGCGAGAGAGAGGTGGAGAGTGAGAGAGAGGTGGAGGTGGAGAGAGAGAGGTGGAGAGCGAGAGGTGGAGAGAGAGGTGGAGAGCGAGAGAGAGGTGGAGAGAGAGAGAGGTGGAGAGCGAGAGAGAGGTGGAGAGCGAGAGAGAGAGGTGGAGAGAGGAGAGAGAGGTGGAGAGCGAGAGAGAGGTGGAGAGTGGAGAGAGAGGTGGAGAGCGAGAGAGAGGTGGAGAGCGAGAGAGAGGTGGAGAGCGAGAGAGAGGTGGGAGCGAGAGAGAGGTGGAGAGCGAGAGAGAGGTGGAGAGAGAGAGAGGTGGAGAGCGAGAGAGAGGTGGAGAGCGAGAGAGAGGTGGAGAGCGAGAGAGAGGTGGGAGAGAGAGAGGTGGAGAGCGAGAGAGAGGTGGAGAGAGAGTGGAGAGAGAGGTGGAGGAGAGAGAGGTGGAGAGCGAGAGAGAGGTGGAGAGCGAGAGAGAGGTGGAGAGCGAGAGAGAGGTGGAGAGAGCGAGAGGTGGAGAGCGAGCGAGAGGTGGAGAGAGCGAGAGGTGGAGAGAGGTGGAGCGAGAGGTGGAGAGCGAGAGAGAGGTGGAGAGCGAGCGAGAGGTGGAGAGAGAGAGGTGGAGAGAGAGCGAGAGGTGGAGAGCGAGAGGAGCGAGAGGTGGAGAGAGCGAGAGGTGGAGAGCGAGAGGTGGAGGTGGAGAGAGAGCGAGAGGTGGAGAGCGAGCGAGAGGTGGAGAGCGAGCGAGAGGTGGAGAGCGAGCGAGAGGTGGAGAGCGAGCGAGAGGTGGAGAGCGAGCGAGAGGTGGAGAGCGAGCGAGAGGTGGAGAGCGAGGAGAGAGGTGGAGAGCGAGAGAGGTGGAGAGAGCGAGAGGTGGAGAAGCGAGAGAGAGGTGGAGAGTGGAGAGAGGTGGAGAGGAGAGCGAGAGAGAGGTGGAGAGAGCGAGAGGTGGAGAGCGAGGTGGAGAGAGGTGGAGAGAGAGCGAGAGGTGGAGAGGTGGAGCGAGAGGTGGAGAGCGAGGCGAGAGAGGTGGAGAGCGAGCGAGAGGTGGGAGAGCGAGAGGTGGAGAGCGAGGTGGAGAGGTGGAGAGCGAGAGGTGGAGAGCGAGAGGTGGAGAGAGAGAGGTGGAGAGAGAGGTGGAGAGAGAAGGGGAGAGAGAAGGGGAGAGAGAAGGGGAGAGAGAGGTGGAGAGAGAGGTGGAGAGAGAGGTGGAGAGAGAAGGGGAGAGAGAAGGGGAGAGAGAGGTGGAGAGAGAAGGGGAGAGAGAGGTGGAGAGAGAAGGGGAGAGAGAGGTGGAGAGAGAGGGGAGAGAGAAGGGGAGAGAGAAGGGGAGAGAGAGGTGGAGAGAGAGGTGGAGAGAGAGGGGAGAGAGAGGTGGAGAGAGAGGTGGAGAGAGAGGTGGAGAGAGAGGTGGAGAGAGAGGTGGAGAGAGAGGTGGAGAGAGAGGTGGAGAGAGAAGTGGGAGAGAGAAGGGGAGAGAGAAGTGGAGAGAGAGGTTAGCCTAATCATATAACAGCAGATATGACACACACAAAGGTGCCACTGCACAGTCTTCCTAACAATTGCATGTGGTCAAGAGGGGCAGGAGTGGTTGTGTGTCACTCTCACCAAAACAACAGTTGCTAGCGAGTGTGATGATGTTTAACAAATGATGTCATGGGCGCTGTCTAGACTAGTCGTCGTCCTCAAGCTAAGCACCGCTGGAGATCGTCCACAAACCACCTCGTATCCAAACCCCTCTGTCACATCTCATCAACAAACTAGATAAATTAGCTTTTTATTAAAAACTCACAACAAAGAAGGCTGGTCTAATCTAGGCTATACAACGTATTTAATGAAGTCTTCCATGGCACTGGCTTTCTCATAAGTCTTCTGATCTGATTCTACTTTAACTACGCAGACTCTTCCTTACTGCAGCCACCATATTGCCCAGAGTACCAGACAACACTCCACACACACTGTGCTTTCCCATGCTGTGCTCCAGACGCTTGGCTTGGCTCTGCAGTGCTGCCAAACAATGGACCACCTCCCTCGCTCCATCGCTCTCTCTCCCTTCCTCCATCTCTCCCTCCACACCCTGAGGTGAACCAGGCCCAACTTCAAACAGCCTCCCTACTGCCATGCCATGTGGGAGTGGGGAGATGCCCCATAAAACCACCCAGTGTCTGCCACTCACCAGCTGTGCCTGCCTGCCTACCTAGTGCCTGCCTTGCCTCTGCCTAGTCTGGGCTATGGGAAAGTGCTGCCCCCCCGTGGCCAAGAAGAGAAACACTGGCAGCATGTGGCCCCAAGGGTCAAAGGTTATATCCCAAATGGCACTCTATTCAGTATATTGTGCACTACTTTTGACCAGGGCCCATAGGGCTCAGCCTATAGGCCATTTGGAACACAGACAAGCAACCACAGCCTTTAGGGGAAGGGCTCTTCAAAACTACAGGAGTGCCACTAGTGTGTGGGCAGGCTTTTGTTCCAGCCCTGCCCTAAACGACCCGATTCAGAGTGTATCTGCGTATGGTGTTCGCCTCGCTGGCATATCTAAATCAATAGATAAGCTAAGTGCAGTTTGAGGGTCTTTAGATCACATAGTCAAGCCTTTTCCATGTTCAAGTTAACGAGCAAAGCAAGTAGCAACGTGTTTTGTGTGTGTGTACCAAAACACACCCTGGTATCCGCCTGAGGTCACACTGACTTATTCTCATAAAGCAGAAGCACCCCGTGAATGTCTTCAAAGCTCTCCCACTGAGGTGTTGCCCCAGATTTACACTAGATCTGACCTGTGACCCCTCATAAAAAACACGTTCACTTTGGGTGGGTCCAACAGAGATCTTATTCAATTAAATGTTCTTTATGTAATTCTAGGGGGCCCAATGTTGTCCATGGACAACACTAGCTAGATACACACACGGTGTACGTGTTATCTGCACCAAAACACACCCTAGTACCTTCGCCCCATCTTCCCATCTGAGGTCCTGCGGCCTGTGTGTGCAGAATGGTGAATTATTATTATTTATTTTAATTTGACCTTTATTTAACTAGGCAAGTCACACAAACACACACACACACACACACACACACACACACACGGTACACAAGTCAAAGTCGTGCTGGGGTAATGGCTGACAGATGCACCACCAGTCTCAGTAGGAAACCTTCACTGCCATGATTCGCTCCGTCCTCTAATAGATCCTATAGACTAGGCTATAGGTCTCTTAACGCTTGCCTTTATGTTCATTCAGAGTAGGCGAAAGTGTTAATCAGACACTCTTATCCAGAGTGACTTAC
Organism: Oncorhynchus gorbuscha; assembly: GCF_021184085.1. Taxonomy (NCBI): domain Eukaryota; kingdom Metazoa; phylum Chordata; class Actinopteri; order Salmoniformes; family Salmonidae; genus Oncorhynchus; species Oncorhynchus gorbuscha. The sequence goes on along the minus strand of NW_025745734.1, from coordinate 333,599 downwards.
AGACAGTACATTCAACTAGGCCTATGTTGTTTAGTAGGGAAAAACAAACACATATCCCAGTTACTCAAGTCGACTCTTCTACGACCCATATTCAGCTGCGGAGCCGTCACGCTCAGCTGCGGAGCCGTCACGCTCAGCTGCGGAGCCGTCACGCTCAGCTGCGGAGCCGTCACGCTCAGCTGCGGAGCCGTCACGCTCAGCTGCGGAGCCGTCACGCTCAGCTGCGGAGCCGTCACGCCCAGCTGCGGAGCCGTCACGTTCAGCTGCGGAGCCGTCGCATTCACATCACATTCAGCTGCGGAGCCGTCACGCTCAGCTGCGGAGCCGTCACGCTCAGCTGCGGAGCCGTCACGCTCAGCTCAGCTGCGGAGCCGTCACGCTCAGCTCAGCTGCGGAGCCGTCACGCTCAGCTCAGCTGCGGAGCCGTCACGCTCAGCTGCGGAGCCGTCACGCTCAGCTGCGGAGCCGTCACGCTCAGCTGCGGAGCCGTCACGCTCAGCTGCGGAGCCGTCACGCTCAGCTGCGGAGCCGTCACGCTCAGCTGCGGAGCCGTCACGTTCACATCACGCTCAGCTGCGGAGCCGTCACGTTCACATCACATTCAGCTGCGGAGCCGTCACGTTCAGCTGCGGAGCCGTCACGTTCAGCTGCGGTGCAGTCACATTCAGCTGCGGTGCAGTCACATTCAGCTGCGGTGCAGTCACATTCAGCTGCGGTGCCGTCACATTCAGCTGCGGAGCCGTCACATTCAGCTGCGGTGCAGTCACATTCAGCTGCGGTGCAGTCACATTCAGCTGCGGTGCAGTCACATTCAGCTGCGGTGCAGTCACATTCAGCTGCGGTGCAGTCACATTCAGCTGTGGAGCTGAAACCAAACATTGCACATCACTGTAGATGTGAAATGAGGCCATGCATCCTGAAGCTGTAAATTAACAACACCTCTCCATTAAAAGAGAATAAAGATGATATTACCACTATACTACCACTCCCACTATACTATCATTATACTACCACTCCCACTATACTATCATTATACTACCACTCCCAGTATACGACCACTATACTACCACTCCCACTCTACTACCACTCCCAGTATACTAACACTATACTATCATTATACTACCACTCCCAGTATATTACCACTCCCACTATACTAACACTCCCAGTATATTACCACTATACCCCCACTATACCCCCACTCCCACTATACTCCCACTCCCACTATACCCCCACTCCCACTATACCCCCACTCCCACTATACTAACACTCCCACTATACCCCCACTCCCACTATACTATCATTATACTACCACTCCCACTATACTCCCACTCCCACTATACTCCCACTCCCACTATACACACTCCCATTATATTATCATTATACTACCACTCCCACTATACTCCCACTCCCACTATACCCCCACTCCCACTATACTAACACTCCCACTATACCCCCACTCCCACTATACTATCATTATACTACCACTCCCACTATACTCCCACTCCCACTATACCCCCACTCCCACTATACTATCATTATACTACCACTCCCACTATACTCCCACTCCCACTATACCCCCACTCCCACTATACTATCATTATACTACCACTCCCACTATACTCCCACTCCCACTATACTACCACTCCCACTATGTTGTAACTTTAATGTGTTTGAGTTAATGTTTAAGTTCATTCTTTGAGCTGAGATATTTGAGATAATTCTTTAGATTTATTTGCATATGTAATTGTTCTGGGTTGTGTTGAATTCTGCTTTTTGACTGCAAGTCCCAGAATGCCTTGCGAGAGGAATGAGTGATAACGCGCCAATTAGGTGCAGGTGCGGGTGATTGTAGTTGACTTTGACAGCATCTTACCTGCATTGCTCTGTACCAAACCCATTGTTGTTAAATGTAACGTAAACAAGTATTCTTACTAAAAGAAGTTATCTTATCAAAACCGACGTCCCGAGTCATTAATTTGAAGTTAGCAAATCTAAAACACTATACTACCACTCCCAGTATACTATCATTATACTACCACTCCCAGTATACTACCACTATACTACCACTCCCAGTATACTACCACTATACTACCACTCCCACTATACTACCACTCCCAGTATACTATCATTATACTACCACTCCCACTATACTACCACTCACACTATACTATCATTATACTACCACTCCCAGTATACTACCACTCCCACTATACTACCACTCCCACTATACTACCACTCTACTATCATTATACTACCACTCCCAGTATACTACCACTATATTACCACTATACTTCCACTCCCACTATACTATCATTATACTACCACTCCCATTATACTAACACTCCCAATATACTACCACTATACTAACACTCCCAGTATATTACCACTATACTAACACTCCCACTATACTATCATTATACTACCACTCCCAGTATACTACCACTATACTACCACTCCCACTATATTACCACTATACTACCACTCCCACTATACTATCATTATACTACCACTCCCACTATACTAACACTCCCACTATACTAACACTATACTAACACTCCCAGTATATTACCACTATACTACCACTATATTACCACTATACTTCCACTCCCACTATACTATCATTATACTACCACTCCCACTATACTAACACTCCCACTATACTAACACTATACTAACACTCCCAGTATATTACCACTATACTACCACTCCCACTATACCACCACTCCCACTATACTACCACTATACTATCATTATACTACCACTCCCAGTATACTATCATTATACTACCACTCCCAGTATACTACCACTATATTACCACTATACTACCACTCCCACTATACTATCATTATACTACCACTCCCACTATACTATCATTATACTACCACTCCCAGTATACTACCACTATATTACCACTATACTACCACTCCCACTATACTCCCACTATACCACCACTCCCACTATACCACCACTCCCACTATACTACCACTCCCACTATACTACCACTCCCACTATACTACCACTCCCACTATACTACCACTCCCACTATACTACCACTATACTATCATTATTCAACAAAATGCCGCCGGAAGAAATGGCAGCAGTTTTACGGGCGGCCAACCAATTGTGCCATGATGCGTTTTTTCCCCGAGTTATTTGTAACTTATTTTGTACATAATGTTTCTGCAACCGTATCTTACAGCAAAAAAGATCTTCTGGATATCAGGACAGCGATCACTCACCTCGGATTAGACAAAGATTTTTTCCACAACAAAGATGACGCACAAGACATTCTCCAAACACACCATAGAACCGACATCCCCGTTATTTGCAACATGAAGCGACGCGGGTACAGAGGACAAAGATCCGGGTGCCTGGTCAGGACCCAGAGAAGGTGACTGGGAAAGCTGCCGTTACCGTCAATACTACTCGCCAACGTGCAATCATTGGACAATAAACTAGAAGAGGTACGATCACGAATATCCTACAAACGGGACAGCAAAAACTGTAATATCCTATGCTTCACAGAATCGTGGCTGAATGACGACATGGATATTTAGCCAGCGGGATACACGCTGCACCGGCAAGATAGAACAGCACACTCCGGTAAGACGAGGGGGGGGGGGGTGGTCTGTGCATATTTGTAAACAACAGCTGGTGCATGAAATCTAAGAAAGTCTCTATAGAGTTTGCTCGCCTGAAGTAGAGTATATTGTGATAGATTGCAGGCCACACTACTTGCCCAGAGAGTTAACATATATACTTTTCGTGGCTGTTTATTTACCACCACAGACAGATGCTGGCACTAAGACCGCACTCAGTCAGCTGTATAAGGAAATAAGAAAACAGGAAACCACTCACCCAGAGGTGGCGCTCCTAGTGGCCGGAGACTAATGCAGGGAAACTTAAATCAGTTCTACCAAATCTCTATCAACATGTTAAATGTGCAACCAGAGGGGGAAAAAATGTAGATCACCTGTACTCCACACACAGAGACGCGTACAAAGCTCTCCTTCGCCCTCCATTTTGTGGTCGGATTTACCACTCTATCCTCCTGATTCCTGCTTACAAGCAAAAATTTAAGCAGGGAGGACCAGTGACTCGGTCTATAAAAAAGTGGTCTGATGAAGCAGATGCTAAACTATAGGACTGTTTTGCTTTCACAGACTGGAACATGTTCAGAGATTCTTCCGATGACATTGAGGAATACACCGCATCAGTCACTGGCTGGTCGACAGATATTTAGGAGACTTCATGTCCTAAACAGTTAAGAGTTACCAGCAGTCTTGTTGATAGAATAAAGACAGTCAGTGGTCCCCACAACAATGGACAGGCAATTGCTTTGGAGCTGTCGCAATAATGTTTTGATATTTGGGGCGGCAGGTGGCCTAGTGGTTAGCAGATGGCCTAGTGGTTAGAGCGTTGGGCCAGTACCAGCAGGTGGCCTAGTGGTTAGAGCGTTGGGCCAGTACCAGCAGGTGGCCTAGTGGTTAGAGCGTTGGGCCAGTACCAGCAGGTGGCCTAGTGGTTAGAGCATTGGGCCAGTGACCAGCAGGTGGCCTAGTGGTTAGAGCGTTGGGCCAGTGACCAGCAGGTGGCCTAGTGGTTAGAGCGTTGGGCCAGTGACCAGCAGGTGGCCTAGTGGTTAGAGCGTTGGGCCAGTGACCAGCAGGTAGCCTAGTGGTTAGAGCGTTGGGCCAGTAACCAGCAGGTGGCCTAGTGGTTAGAGCGTTGGGCCAGTAACCAGCAGGTGGCCTAGTGGTTAGAGCGTTGGGCCAGTGACCAGCAGGTAGCCTAGTGGTTAGAGCGTTGGGCCAGTAACCAGCAGGTGGCCTAGTGGTTAGAGCGTTGGGCCAGTAACCAGCAGGTGGCCTAGTGGTTAGAGCGTTGGGCCAGTAACCAGCAGGTAGCCTAGTGGTTAGATGTTTGGGCCAGTAACCAGCAGGTGGCCTAGTGGTTAGAGCGTTGGGCCAGTAACTGAAAAGGTGCATTATCGAATCTCCGAGCTGACAAGGTAGAAAAAAAAAGAAGTAATTCTGCCCCTGTACAAGGCAGTTAAACCCACTGTTCCCCGGAAGGCCAGCATGGTAAATAAGAATTTGTTCTTAACTAACTTGCCTAGTTAAATAAAAGGTTCAATTTAAAACATTAAAAAAATATTTCCATACGATGAATCCAGAGATAATCTAGACCTACGTGCAACAACATGCATTATAACGATCAAACTGTCATGATTACCAACTTCTGAGTTGATTTTACTGCTGGCTCAGAGCTCGTCTGGGCAGTGTCTTAACATCATCCCAAAACCTACTCTGAGCTGGGAGTTTTGTTAGTCTTAAATCAGGTTGTAACAAGATTCCAAGGACCTTTTCTGAGATGCTTTGTGGATACGGGCCCAGAGCTCTATGGGCCCTGGTCAAAAGGAAGTGCACTACACAGAAAATAGGGTGCCAATTGGGATGCATCCCCTTTTTGGGGAATTAGACCTACACTAGTGCGTGGTAGTGTTTGCTTGTGGTCTCCCACCAGGTAATGTATTGTAGTGGTCCAAACATCAACCTGTATCTTACACATTCTAAATTACCACCCATTTGGAAAATGCAATAAATATTTACTCTGAGCTGTGCTTTGGTAGGTTGGTGGTAGATGGAAGGCCGTGTTGCCCAACCGAGTCCTTCGTCCTTTGAAGAATGACTGCTGGTAAATGGAATACGTTTTACTAATGTCGTTGTGTGGTAGACGGCATACTCTGTCTGTTCCTTCCTAACCCTCATTTGCAGCGGCTGTTGCTAACTCAACAGCTAGGAGGTATCACTTCTGTAGTGAATAAGAGTTAAAAGTTCATACCATTCGCAACCAAAGCTCACGCTGATGTTGGCTTCGTTCTGTGGTTATTATCTGAAACATTCTGACATCGGACCGTCGTCCTCACGTCCTCGGAACAGGAGGTTATATTGTCGTCAAGGGCTTATATAGGAAGGGAGAGGAGGACGTGTTTGAACAGTTTTATACCCCGTGTCCCTTCACAGGGGCGGGCGCCACTGATTGAGCAGAGCCCCATCTTATGAAAACCCAAATCTCACATTTTAGAAGCTAAAATCACATTTCATCCCATCACAAATCATTTTATATTCAAACATTTAAATTGAACAACAATTCCATGTGAATCCGATAACTCTGATGTGTAGACTTTCCACTGTAGAGTTTATGTCATCTTATCATTGATGAGAATGTCTCAGATGACAACCGAACTGACATATTCATTAAGTACCACCGCATTTGTTCAGTAGGTCGGATTACCAGAATATAGTTAATTTCCCCCCACCTTCTGATGGGGGCAGAGTCATGGAGTCCTCTAAAATGCCTAATGATCAGAAACTTAAATGTTTTACCTCTCTGTTTATCTCTGTTGCAGATAACCATGCCCCATATAAGAGATTAAGGGTAAAGGACAGATCTACCCATGGTTCACGCATCAATTGTCTTAAAGATTTAATGAAAGAAAATTCGCTTGGGCTAAGGCTAGATTGACTGATTCTACCTCTGACTGGCAGTCCTTTAGACATTTCAGAAATAGATGTCTTACTCTGGTTAGAAACACAATTCAATAAGTATGTTGACATTGCTTATCTGTGAGTGGTGGAAATCCAGCTAAATTCTGGAAAGTGGTCAAATCAACAACAATAAAAACAACAAAAATCCACTTCCTCAGTGCCCCAAGGAGGTTAAGACAGCCTCTGGTCCCATAACAGACAGACATTTGTAGTGCTTTTAATAGGCATTTTGCCTCAGCTGGCCATCTGTCTGAAAGAATGGTTTCTGAAAATATCTCAAGTTCCACTAGATGGAGTCCTTTATTACCCTCTAAAACAGATAGAATAGAATGATGCACGGCCATGATGTATTAAGTACCTTGCAAAAAGTATGTGTCCAACAATCCACTGGTGCGGATTTGCTTGATCCCTTTCTACTGCAGCTTCTGGGGCTATCCGTAAGATCAGCATGTCTTTCCCCTTCACAAAGGCAGGGATCCTTCTGACCTGGATACCTACCGCCCAGTTTCTAAACTATATTGCCTTGCAAAAATATTACAATCACTGGCAAATTCTCAGCTAAGAACTTTAACTTCAAATGATATTCTTAATGTGTACCAGTCTGGTTTTAGACCTGGACCTAGACCTGCAAGTATAAACACCATGGGACCATGCAGCCATCATGCCGTTCAGGAAGGAGACACATTCTGTCTCCTAGAGATGAACGTACTTTGGTGCGAAAAGTGCAAATCAATCCCAGAACAACAGCAAAGGTACTTGTGAAGATGCTGGAGGAAACAGGTACAAAATAATCTATATCCACAGTAAAACGAGTCCTATATTGACATAACCTGAAAAGGCCAATCAGCAAGGAAGAAGCCACTGCTCGAAAACTGCCATAAAAAAGCCAGACTACGGTTTGGAACTGCACATGAGGACAAATATCGTACCAAATATCTTTTTGGAGAAATGTCCTCTGGTCTGATGAAACAAAAATAGAACTGTTTGGCCATAATAACCATTGTTATGTTTGGAGGAAAAAGGGGGAGGCTTCCAAGCCAAAGAACACCATCCCAACCGTGAAGAAAGGGTGTGGCAGCATCATGTTGTGGGGGTGCTTTGCTGCAGGAGGGACAGGTGCACTTCACAAAATAGATGGCATCATGAGGAAGGAAAATTGTGTGGCTAAATTGTAGCAACATCTCAAGACATCAGTCAGGAAGTTAAAGCTTGGTCGCAAATGGGTCTTCCAAATGGACAATGACCCCAAGCATACATCCAAAGTTGTGGCAAAATGGCTTAAGGACAACAAAGTCAAGGTATTGGCGTGGCCATCTTAAAGCCCTGACCTCAATCCTATAGAAAATGTGTGGGCAGAACTGAAAAAGTGTGTGCGGGCTTTTTAAGGCCTACAAACCTGACTCAGTTACACCAGGTCTGTCAGGAGGAATGGGCCAAAATTCATCCAACTTATTGTGGAAAGCTACCCGAAACATTTGACCCAAGTTTAACATTTTTTAGGCAATGCGACCAAATACTATGAGTGTATGTAAACTTCTGACCCACTGGGAATGTGATGAAAGAAATAAAAGCCGAAATAAATAATTCTCTACTGTTATTCTGACATTTCACATTCTTAAAATAAAGTGGTGATCCTAACTGACCACAGGGAATTTTTACTAGGATTAAATGTCAGGAATTGTGAAACACCTGAGCCAAATACATTTAAACTCAATTTATGTAAACTTCCAACTTCAACTGTATCTGTCAGATAGGACACTACGTGCTTTCTGATGCTGTCAAGTCCAGTTACTTTGAAATTGCTGACTTTGAATTGGTATTTCATGCAGTAAAAACGAAATGTATGAGGTTTTCTAATTCTCGTAGAAATACTTCAGATGCAGTCTACCGTAGCATACTTCACTTTATCACAGGTGACACCATTCATGGGAGTGTAGCAGCCACTAATCTGAAACCATTGGATGTCGTCAGTCTACCGTGGCGTCCTTCACTTTATCACAGGTGACAGTTTTAATATGCATCACTGCATCCTGTATCAGAAGGTTGGCTGCTCCTCCTTGACGTCCTGTACATCACTTCATTACTCTCTTTCTGTTAACAAAGCTCTACTATACAAGCTTCCCACTGACCAACTTCGTTGTTAATGTATAAAACATGATTCCAAACCCGTTCACAGGATTGGTGAACTCTTTGAGATTCCTCTGCCGAACGAGGCACTTTTAGTTTTCATGATCAACATTTTTGGAATCACTTACAAAATTCATTCCATTTGGATTCCCTGGTGCCACTGGGCATTTTAAAACCCTGATGATGAAGAGTTCACCGAGGTGTGCAATTGTTTTGATTGAAAAATAATTTGTTTATGATGCCTGAGATGTTTGTGATGTTCTAACGTAATGTACTGGTTATTCTATATTTAATTTGATGTCAGAGCACCACTACAAATGAGACCGTGGTCTCAATGGGGCTCCCATGATTAAATACAAGTGAATAATGATAATGAGCAGCACAAGGAGCAGAGAGCAGAGTAATGGAGGGCTGCTCACCGACCACTCTATTAGCCCTGGATCAATCCACTCACACACACTGTAAATCACACACACCTCAGCTGGCGTGAGTGTGTGTCCGTGTGTCTGGTAGGGGGCCAGCTAGAGGGGCCAACTTCCCAGAGACCCAACCAACCGCTCCCCTCTGGGGCCACCTGCGCAGAGACCTCCATGGCCCCCTCTGATCCCCCATCCCCCTGACAGACCACCAGTACCAGGGTGTGGACCCCCCCACATTAGGACCAGGGTGTGGACCCCCCCACCCATTAGGATCAGGTTGTGGACCCCGATTAGGACCAGGGTGTCTCCTGGAGAGGAGAGAGGGCTAAACCATCCACACAGGTGGTCCACAGCAGTGATCTGTCTGTCTGTCTAATGGGTGTATCGGTTTTGTTAAAGTCACCTGATGCTGTGACAAAGACAACACCCTCCCTCCTCGAGCCAGTGACTGCCAAGCAGGTACAGGAAGAAAACTTTAAATCACTGAACACAACTGAACAAAGTGACTCAATTAGTTGTGGCTTTTAACAAACTCACTGACAGGCCTGTAAAAGGTAGTAAGGTGAGACTGAAAACATCCCAGCAGCATCAGTAAGAGGCAGACATGACGTAACGGCCCAATTCTAGTTAGGCCAGATAGTTAGAGACCCCTCACTATGTTCAGACTCCAGACTGCATGGGCCTGCCAACCACAGGACGGACGGTGATCACAATCATCACACAACACGCCTTCCTGAGGCAAGACAGGAAGTGACGCCCCCTGTACCCCTTCATTACCCCCCACCCCCCCCATTTATTTCCACCAACCAGCCAGTCAGTCACCTATCCCAGCAGCCCCTTCCCCCTCAGCCCAGCGCACTGTTGGACAGCGTGGAGTGGCAAGGTTCATGGTGACATGTTTATGGTGGGTCTGAGCAGTGGGGGACACTGGCCAGAGTCCTGGTACCACTTCCACAGAGGAAATTAAACCACAGAGTCAAACTGCACTTCACTGGTTGGTAGCCTGTAATCTGCTGCTACTGCAGAGACTTAAATAACACGGCTAATTGTACAATGACTGAACCTCAGATGTGAAACTTGACTGAAAACACATAGGCAATGCACGCACACAGACACACACTCACATGTACATACAGGCATTGACACACACACTCACATGTACATACAGGCATTGACACACACACTCACATGTACATACAGGCATTGACACACACGCTCACATGTACATACAGGCATTGACACACACGCTCACATGTACATACAGGCATTGACACACACGCTCACATGTACATACAGGCATTGACACACACGCTCACATGTACATACAGGCATTGACACACACACTCACATGTACATACAGGCATTGACACACACACTCACATGTACATACAGGCATTGACACACACACTCACATGTACATACAGGCATTGACACACACACTCACATGTACATACAGGCATTGACACACACTCACATGTACATACAGGCATTGACACACACTCACATGTACATACAGGCATTGACACACACTCACATGTACATACAGGCATTGACACACACTCACATGTACATACAGGCATTGACACACACTCACATGTACATACAGGCATTGACACACACTCACATGTACATACAGGCATTGACACACACTCACATGTACATACAGGCATTGACACACACTCACATGTACATACAGGCATTGACACACACTCACATGTACATACAGGCATTGACACACACTCACATGTACATACAGGCATTGACACACACTCACATGTACATACAGGCATTGACACACACACACTCAACCCAAAACCAGATCCCCTAGTGAATGTGTAATATCAACACAGCCTGCAGGCTGTCTACTACAACTCCACTACAGTATAAAGACAGGTCTGTTATAGAGTCAGAGTTAGTTATCTACTACAAATCCACTACAGTATAAAGACAGGTCTGTTATAGAGTCAGAGTTAGTTATCTACTACAACTCCACTACAGTATAAAGACAGGTCTGTTATAGAGTCAGACGACTACAACTCCACTACAGTATAAAGACAGTTCTGTTATAGAGTCAGAGTTAGTTATCTACTACAACTCCACTACAGTATAAAGACAGATCTGTTATAGAGTCAGACGACTACAGCTCCACTACAGTATAAAGACAGTTATGTTATAGAGTCTGACGACTACAACTCCACTACAGTATAAAGACAGTTCTGTTATAGAGTCAGACGACTACAACTCCACTACAGTATAAAGACTGTTCTGTTATAGAGTCAGAGTTAGTTATCTACTACAACTCCACTACAGTATAAAGACAGATCTGTTATAGAGTCAGACGACTACAGCTCCACTACAGTAGAAAGACAGTTCTGTTATAGAGTCAGACGACTACAGCTCCACTACAGTATAAAGACAGTTCTGTTATAGAGTCAGACGACTACAACTCCACTACAGTATAAAGACAGTTCTGTTATAGAGTCAGACGACTACAGCTCCACTACAGTATAAAGACAGTTCTGTTATAGAGTCAGACGACTACAACTCCACTACAGTATAAAGACAGTTCTGTTATAGAGTCAGACGACTACAACTCCACTACAGTATAAAGACAGTTCTGTTATAGAGTCAGACGACTACAACTCCACTACAGTATAAAGACAGATCTGTTATAGAGTCAGAGTTAGTTATCTACTACAACTCCACTACAGTATAAAGACAGTTCTGTTATAGAGTCAGAGTTAGTTATCTACTACAACTCCACTACAGAATAAAGACAGTTCTGTTATAGAGTCAGAGTTAGTTATCTACTACAACTCCACTACAGTATAAAGACAGTTCTGTTATAGAGTCAGAGTTAGTTATCTACTACAACTCCACTACAGTATAAAGACAGGTCTGTTATAGAGTCAGAGTTAGTTATCTACTACAACTCCACTACAGTATAAAGACAGATCTGTTATAGAGTCAGAGTTAGTTATCTACTACAACTCCACTACAGTATAAAGACAGTTCTGTTATAGAGTCAGAGTTAGTTATCTACTACAACTCCACTACAGTATAAAGACAGTTCTGTTATAGAGTTAGTTATCTACTACAACTCCACTACAGTATAAAGACAGTTCTGTTATAGAGTCAGAGTTAGTTATCTACTACAACTCCACTACAGTATAAAGACAGTTCTGTTATAGAGTCAGAGTTAGTTATCTACTACAACTCCACTACAGTATAAAGACAGTTCTGTTATAGAGTCAGACGACTACAACTCCACTACAGTATAAAGACAGGTCTGTTATATAGTCAGACGACTACAACTCCACTCCACTACAGTATAAAGACAGTTCTGTTATAGAGTCAGAGTTAGTTATCTACTACAACTCCACTACAGTATAAAGACAGGTCTGTTATAGAGTCAGAGTTAGTTATCTACTACAACTCCACTAAAGACAGTTCTGTTATAGAGTCAGAGTTAGACAGTATAAAGACAGTTCTGTTATAGAGTCAGAGTTAGTTATCTACTACAACTCCACTACAGTATAAAGACAGTTCTGTTATAGAGTCAGAGTTAGTTAACTACAACTCCACTACAGTATAAAGACAGTTCTGTTATAGAGTCAGTTATCTACTACAACTCCACTACAGTTAGTTCTGTTATAGAGTCAGAGTTAGTTATCTACTACAACTCCACTACAGTATAAAGACAGTTCTGTTATAAAGACAGTAGAAAGAGTTCTGTTATAGAGTCAGAGTTAGTACTACTCCTACTAAAGACAACTCCACTACAGTATAAAGACAGTTCTGTTATAGAGTCAGAGACTACAACTCCACTACAGTATAAAGACAGTTCTGTTATAGAGTCAGACGACTACAACTCCACTACAGTATAAAGACAGTTCTGTTATAGAGTCAGAGTTACTAACTCCACTACAGTATAAAGACAGTTCTGTTATAGAGTCAGACGACTACAACTCCACTACAGTATAAAGACAGTTCTGTTATAGAGTCAGAGTTAGTTATCTACTACAACTCCACTACAGTATAAAGACAGTTCTGTTATAGAGTCAGAGTTAGTTATCTACTACAACTCCACTACAGTATAAAGACAGTTCTGTTATAGAGTCAGAGTTAGTTATCTACTACAACTCCACTACAGTATAAAGACAGTTCTGTTATAGAGTCAGAGTTAGTTATCTACTACAACTCCACTACAGTATAAAGACAGTTCTGTTATAGAGTCAGAGTTAGTTATCTACTACAACTCCACTACAGTATAAAGACAGTTCTGTTATAGAGTCAAGTTAGTTATCTACTACAACTCCACTACAGTATAAAGACAGTTCTGTTATAGAGTCAGAGTTAGTTATCTACTACAACTCCACTACAGTATAAAGACAGTTCTGTTATAAAGACAGTTCAGAGTTAGTTATCTACTACAACTCCACTACAGTATAAAGACAGTTCTGTTATAGAGTCAGAGTTAGTTATCTACTACAACTCCACTACAGTATAAAGACAGTTCTGTTATAGAGTCAGTTATCTACTACAACTCCACTACAGTATAAAGACTACAACTCCACTACAGTATAAAGACAGGTCTGTTATATAGTCAGACGACTACAACTCCACTACAGTATAAAGACAGTTCTGTTATAGAGTCAGAGTTAGTTATCTACTACAACTCCACTACAGTATAAAGACAGGTCTGTTATAGAGTCAGAGTTAGTTATCTACTACAACTCCACTACAGTATAAAGACAGTTCTGTTATAGAGTCAGAGTTAGTTATCTACTACAACTCCACTACAGTATAAAGACAGGTCTGTTATAGAGTCAGAGTTAGTTATCTACTACAACTCCACTACAGTATAAAGACAGGTTCTGTTATAGAGTCAGAGTTAGTTATCTACTACAACTCCACTACAGTATAAAGACAGTTCTGTTATAGAGTCAGAGTTAGTTATCTACTACAACTCCACTACAGTATAAAGACAGTTCTGTTATAGAGTCAGAGTTAGTTATCTACTACAACTCCACTACAGTATAAAGACAGTTCTGTTATAGAGTCAGACGACTACAACTCCACTACAGTATAAAGACAGTTCTGTTATAGAGTCAGACGACTACAACTCCACTACAGTATAAAGACAGATCTGTTATAGAGTCAGAGTTAGTTATCTACTACAACTCCACTACAGTATAAAGACAGTTCTGTTATAGAGTTAGTTATCTACTACAACTCCACTACAGTATAAAGACAGATCTGTTATAGAGTCAGAGTTAGTTATCTACTACAACTCCACTACAGTATAAAGACAGTTCTGTTATAGAGTCAGAGTTAGTTATCTACTACAACTCCACTACAGTATAAAGACAGTTCTGTTATAGAGTCAGACGACTACAACTCCACTACAGTATAAAGACAGTTCTGTTATAGAGTCAGAGTTAGTTATCTACTACAACTCCACTACAGTATAAAGACAGTTATGTTATAGAGTCAGACGACTACAGCTCCACTACAGTATAAAGACAGATCTGTTATAGAGTCAGACGACTACAGCTCCACTACAGTATAAAGACAGATCTGTTATAGAGTCAGACGACTACAACTCCACTACAGTATAAAGACAGTTCTGTTATAGAGTCAGAGTTAGTTATCTACTACAACTCCACTACTGTATAAAGACAGGTCTGTTATAGAGTCAGACGACTACAACTCCACTACAGTATAAAGACAGATCTGTTATAGAGTCAGAGTTAGTTATCTACTACAACTCCACTACTGTATAAAGACAGGTCTGTTATAGAGTCAGACGACTACAACTCCACTACAGTATAAAGACAGATCTGTTATAGAGTCAGAGTTAGTTATCTACTACAACTCCACTACAGTATAAAGACAGATCTGTTATAGAGTCAGAGTTAGTTATCTACTACAACTCCACTACAGTATAAAGACAGTTCTGTTATAGAGTCAGAGTTAGTTATCTACTACAACTCCACTACAGTATAAAGACAGGTCTGTTATAGAGTCAGAGTTAGTTATCTACTACAACTCCACTACAGTATAAAGACAGTTCTGTTATAGAGTCAGACGACTACAGCTCCACTACAGTATAAAGACAGATCTGTTATAGGGTCAGACGACTACAACTCCACTACAGTATAAAGACAGATCTGTTATAGAGTCAGACGACTACAACTCCACTACAGTATAAAGACAGTTCTGTTATAGAGTCAGACGACTACAGCTCCACTACAGTATAAAGACAGGTCTGTTATAGAGTCAGAGTTAGTTATCTACTACAACTCCACTACAGTATAAAGACAGGTCTGTTATAGAGTTAGTTATCTACTACAACTCCACTACAGTATAAAGACAGTTCTGTTATAGAGTCAGACGACTACAACTCCACTACAGTATAAAGACAGTTCTGTTATAGAGTCAGAGTTAGTTATCTACTACAACTCCACTACAGTATAAAGACAGATCTGTTATAGAGTCAGAGTTAGTTATCTACTACAACTCCACTACAGTATAAAGACAGTTCTGTTATAGAGTCAGAGTTGGTTATCTACTACAACTCCACTACTGTATAAAGACTGTTATAGAGTGAGAGTTAGTTATCTACTACAACTCCACTACAGTATAAAGACAGTTCTGTTATAGAGTCAGACGACTACAGCTCCACTACAGTATAAAGACAGTTCTGTTATAGAGTCAGAGTTGGTTATCTACTACAACTCCACTACTGTATAAAGACTGTTATAGAGTCAGAGTTAGTTATCTACTACAACTCCACTACTGTATAAAGACTGTTATAGAGTCAGAGTTAGTTATCTACTACAACTCCACTACTGTATAAAGACTGTTATAGAGTCAGAGTTAGTTATCTACTACAACTCCACTACAGTATAAAGACAGTTCTGTTATAGAGTTAGTTATCTACTACAACTCCACTACAGTATAAAGACAGTTCTGTTATAGAGTCAGAGTTAGTTATCTACTACAACTCCACTACAGTATAAAGACAGTTCTGTTATAGAGTCAGAGTTAGTTATCTACTACAACTCCACTACAGTATAAAGACAGTTCTGTTATAGAGTCAGACGACTACAACTCCACTACAGTATAAAGACAGGTCTGTTATATAGTCAGACGACTACAACTCCACTACAGTATAAAGACAGTTCTGTTATAGAGTCAGAGTTAGTTATCTACTACAACTCCACTACAGTATAAAGACAGGTCTGTTATAGAGTCAGAGTTAGTTATCTACTACAACTCCACTACAGTATAAAGACAGTTCTGTTATAGAGTCAGAGTTAGTTATCTACTACAACTCCACTACAGTATAAAGACAGGTCTGTTATAGAGTCAGAGTTAGTTATCTACTACAACTCCACTACAGTATAAAGACAGTTCTGTTATAGAGTCAGAGTTAGTTATCTACTACAACTCCACTACAGTATAAAGACAGTTCTGTTATAGAGTCAGAGTTAGTTATCTACTACAACTCCACTACAGTATAAAGACAGTTCTGTTATAGAGTCAGAGTTAGTTATCTACTACAACTCCACTACAGTATAAAGACAGTTCTGTTATAGAGTCAGACGACTACAACTCCACTACAGTATAAAGACAGGTCTGTTATATAGTCAGACGACTACAACTCCACTACAGTATAAAGACAGTTCTGTTATAGAGTCAGAGTTAGTTATCTACTACAACTCCACTACAGTATAAAGACAGGTCTGTTATAGAGTCAGAGTTAGTTATCTACTACAACTCCACTACAGTATAAAGACAGTTCTGTTATAGAGTCAGAGTTAGTTATCTACTACAACTCCACTACAGTATAAAGACAGGTCTGTTATAGAGTCAGAGTTAGTTATCTACTACAACTCCACTACAGTATAAAGACAGGTCTGTTATAGAGTCAGAGTTAGTTATCTACTACAACTCCACTACAGTATAAAGACAGTTCTGTTATAGAGTCAGAGTTAGTTATCTACTACAACTCCACTACAGTATAAAGACAGTTCTGTTATAGAGTCAGAGTTAGTTATCTACTACAACTCCACTACAGTATAAAGACAGTTCTGTTATAGAGTCAGACGACTACAACTCCACTACAGTATAAAGACAGTTCTGTTATAGAGTCAGACGACTACAACTCCACTACAGTATAAAGACAGATCTGTTATAGAGTCAGAGTTAGTTATCTACTACAACTCCACTACAGTATAAAGACAGTTCTGTTATAGAGTTAGTTATCTACTACAACTCCACTACAGTATAAAGACAGATCTGTTATAGAGTCAGAGTTAGTTATCTACTACAACTCCACTACAGTATAAAGACAGTTCTGTTATAGAGTCAGAGTTAGTTATCTACTACAACTCCACTACAGTATAAAGACAGTTCTGTTATAGAGTCAGACGACTACAACTCCACTACAGTATAAAGACAGTTCTGTTATAGAGTCAGAGTTAGTTATCTACTACAACTCCACTACAGTATAAAGACAGTTCTGTTATAGAGTCAGACGACTACAACTCCACTACAGTATAAAGACAGATCTGTTATAGAGTCAGAGTTAGTTATCTACTACAACTCCACTACAGTATAAAGACAGGTCTGTTATAGAGTCAGAGTTAGTTATCTACTACAACTCCACTACAGTATAAAGACAGTTCTGTTATAGAGTCAGACGACTACAACTCCACTACAGTATAAAGACAGTTCTGTTATAGAGTCAGACGACTACAACTCCACTACAGTATAAAGACAGTTCTGTTATAGAGTCAGAGTTAGTTATCTACTACAACTCCACTACAGTATAAAGACAGTTCTGTTATAGAGTCAGAGTTAGTTATCTACTACAACTCCACTACAGTATAAAGACAGTTATGTTATAGAGTCAGACGACTACAGCTCCACTACAGTATAAAGACAGATCTGTTATAGAGTCAGACGACTACAGCTCCACTACAGTATAAAGACAGATCTGTTATAGAGTCAGACGACTACAACTCCACTACAGTATAAAGACAGTTCTGTTATAGAGTCAGAGTTAGTTATCTACTACAACTCCACTACTGTATAAAGACAGGTCTGTTATAGAGTCAGACGACTACAACTCCACTACAGTATAAAGACAGGTCTGTTATAGAGTCAGACGACTACAACTCCACTACAGTATAAAGACAGGTCTGTTATAGAGTCAGACGACTACAACTCCACTACAGTATAAAGACAGTTCTGTTATAGAGTCAGAGTTAGTTATCTACTACAACTCCACTACAGTATAAAGACAGATCTGTTATAGAGTCAGAGTTAGTTATCTACTACAACTCCACTACTGTATAAAGACAGGTCTGTTATAGAGTCAGACGACTACAACTCCACTACAGTATAAAGACAGATCTGTTATAGAGTCAGAGTTAGTTATCTACTACAACTCCACTACAGTATAAAGACAGATCTGTTATAGAGTCAGAGTTAGTTATCTACTACAACTCCACTACAGTATAAAGACAGTTCTGTTATAGAGTCAGAGTTAGTTATCTACTACAACTCCACTACAGTATAAAGACAGGTCTGTTATAGAGTCAGAGTTAGTTATCTACTACAACTCCACTACAGTATAAAGACAGTTCTGTTATAGAGTCAGACGACTACAGCTCCACTACAGTATAAAGACAGATCTGTTATAGGGTCAGACGACTACAACTCCACTACAGTATAAAGACAGATCTGTTATAGAGTCAGACGACTACAACTCCACTACAGTATAAAGACAGTTCTGTTATAGAGTCAGACGACTACAGCTCCACTACAGTATAAAGACAGGTCTGTTATAGAGTCAGAGTTAGTTATCTACTACAACTCCACTACAGTATAAAGACAGGTCTGTTATAGAGTTAGTTATCTACTACAACTCCACTACAGTATAAAGACAGTTCTGTTATAGAGTCAGACGACTACAACTCCACTACAGTATAAAGACAGTTCTGTTATAGAGTCAGAGTTAGTTATCTACTACAACTCCACTACAGTATAAAGACAGATCTGTTATAGAGTCAGAGTTAGTTATCTACTACAACTCCACTACAGTATAAAGACAGTTCTGTTATAGAGTCAGAGTTGGTTATCTACTACAACTCCACTACTGTATAAAGACTGTTATAGAGTGAGAGTTAGTTATCTACTACAACTCCACTACAGTATAAAGACAGTTCTGTTATAGAGTCAGACGACTACAGCTCCACTACAGTATAAAGACAGTTCTGTTATAGAGTCAGAGTTAGTTATCTACTACAACTCCACTACAGTATAAAGACAGATCTGTTATAGAGTCAGAGTTAGTTATCTACTACAACTCCACTACAGTATAAAGACAGTTCTGTTATAGAGTCAGAGTTGGTTATCTACTACAACTCCACTACTGTATAAAGACTGTTATAGAGTGAGAGTTAGTTATCTACTACAACTCCACTACAGTATAAAGACAGTTCTGTTATAGAGTCAGACGACTACAGCTCCACTACAGTATAAAGACAGTTCTGTTATAGAGTCAGAGTTGGTTATCTACTACAACTCCACTACTGTATAAAGACTGTTATAGAGTCAGAGTTAGTTATCTACTACAACTCCACTACTGTATAAAGACTGTTATAGAGTCAGAGTTAGTTATCTACTACAACTCCACTACTGTATAAAGACTGTTATAGAGTCAGAGTTAGTTATCTACTACAACTCCACTACTGTATAAAGACTGTTATAGAGTCAGAGTTAGTTATCTACTACAACTCCACTACTGTATAAAGACTGTTATAGAGTCAGAGTTAGTTATCTACTACAACTCCACTACTGTATAAAGACTGTTATAGAGTCAGAGTTAGTTATCTACTACAACTCCACTACTGTATAAAGACTGTTATAGAGTCAGAGTTAGTTATCTACTACAACTCCACTACTGTATAAAGACTGTTATAGAGTCAGAGTTAGTTATCTACTACAACTCCACTACTGTATAAAGACTGTTATAGAGTCAGAGTTAGTTATCTACTACAACTCCACTACTGTATAAAGACTGTTATAGAGTCAGAGTTAGTAACCTCCTGACTGAGAACAGCAATGAGGGCCAGAGCAGTGACTGACTGGACTGGTGTCAGCCAGTGTGTGTGTGTGTTACTGGTAGGGGTGACTAACTGACTGACTAAACTGTCTGCAGCACAAGTGTCAGCTGGGGGAGGGGCAGTAAATGTAATTAGGTCCACCAGGTGCAGAGATCGGGGCGCCAGTTAATACATTTGGGAAGCAGTATTTCCGCTCAGCAGATTTTGGGGGGGTGCATTCCTCGAGCCCCTAAATGAGCCCCCTGTGCAGAGAGCAGCTACAAACACACCCATTGTTAGAGCAGGCAGGCAGACAGACAAACAGGGAGGCAGACCGACAGGGAGGCAGGCAGACCAACAAACAGGGAGGCAGGCAGACCAACAAACAGGGAGGCAGGCAGACCGACAGGGAGGCAGGCAGACCAACAAACAGGGAGGCAGGCAGACCGACAAACAGGGAGGCAGGCAGGCAGACCGACAGGGAGGCAGGCAGACCGACAAACAGGGAGGCAGGCAGACCGACAAACAGGGAGGCAGGCAGACTGACAGGGAGGCAGGCAGACCAACAAACAGGGAGGCAGGCAGACCGACAGGGAGGCAGGCAGACCGACAGGGAGGCAGGCAGACCGACAGGGAGGCAGGCAGACCGACAGGGAGGCAGGCAGACCAACAAACAGGGAGGCAGGCAGACCGACAAACAGGGAGGCAGGCAGACCGACAAACAGGGAGGCAGGCAGGCAGACCGACAGGGAGGCAGGCAGGCAGACCGACAGGGAGGCAGGCAGACCGACAGGGAGGCAGGCAGACCGACAGGGAGGCAGGCAGACCGACAGGGAGGCAGGCAGACAGACAAACAGGGAGGCAGGCAGACCGACAAACAGGGAGGCAGGCAGACCGACAAACAGGGAGGCAGGCAGGCAGACCGACAAACAGGGAGGCAGGCAGACCGACAAACAGGGAGGCAGGCAGGCAGACCGACAGGGAGGCAGGCAGACCGACAAACAGGGAGGCAGGCAGACCGACAAACAGGGAGGCAGGCAGACCGACAGGGAGGCAGGCAGACCGACAGGGAGGCAGGCAGACCGACAGGGAGGCAGGCAGGCAGACAAAAGGTAGACAGATTGTCTGGGGCTCACCTCCATCCCTGCCAGCCTGAGACACAGCCAGGGCTACAAAACCGAGGATAAGGCTCTCTCTCTCTCTGGTCCTACACTGACCTCTCTCCCATAGAACACACATAGATATCTGAGCCGGGACAAACTAAACCCACCATTGGTCAGTTTAACCACTACTAGACCACTACAGGACCATTGGGGAGCTTACCGTAACATGGTGGTTGGGCTGAAATTGGCCTTAAAGCTCCTGTTATTCCCCAGGCAGTTTTAGAGAGCCAGTCCAGGCGTAAGTCCCAAATGGCACCCTATTCCCTATATAGTGCAGTACTTTTGACCAGGGCCCTAGTAGTGCACTATATAGGGAATAGGCTGCCATTCAGTATTTAGTTCAGGATCCATTAGCACCTGTTGTGATAAACCCTGCTGAGGGTTGGAAGGGGTTAATGGACTTAGTGGACCGGCCAATATTCACATTAGCGGCTTAAGTCTGTTTTCATATCAGAGTGGAAATATAGAGTTTGTAATTAGGGGAAACGTAGGCAGAACCACTAAACAGAGTCCCGTGAAGCCACATATTCACTGGAAATGGTGTTGAAGTTGTAATAGACCTCAGCATTTATGGGCGGTGGTAGCCTCGAGGTTAGAGAGATGGGCCATTAAGGGTTGACGGTTTGAATCCCAGGGCTGATGGGAGAATATCTGCTTATGTCAGGCTGTGTCCTCAAAACACTTGAAAAGTACTGCAATTAGGACAATGGTACATTTCTTTACACGCTCTATGAGCAGGAAACAACAGTAACTGTCTTGACACGCTCTATGAGCAGGAAACAACAGTAACTGTCTTGACACGCTCTATGAGCAGGAAACAACAGTAACTGTCTTGACACGCTCTATGAGCAGGAAACAACAGTAACTGTCTTTACACGCTCTATGAGCAGGAAACAACAGTAACTGTCTTTACACGCTCTATGAGCAGGAAACAACAGTAACTGTCTTGGCACGCTCTATGAGCAGGAAACAACAGTAACTTTCTTTACACGCTCTATGAGCAGGAAACAACAGTATCTTTCTTTACACGCTCTATGAGCAGGAAACAACAGTATCTTTCTTTACACGCTCTATGAGCAGGAAACAACAGTAACTGTCTTTACACGCTCTATGAGCAGGAAACAACAGTAACTGTCTTTACACGCTCTATGAGCAGGAAACAACAGTAACTGTCTTGACACGCTCTATGAGCAGGAAACAACAGTAACTGTCTTGACACGCTCTATGAGCAGGAAACAACAGTAACTGTCTTGACACGTCTTGACACGTTCTATGAGCAGGAAACAACAGTAACTGTCTTGAGCTATGAGCAGGAAACAACAGTAACTGTCTTGACACGCTCTATGAGCAGGAAACAACAGTAACTGTCTTGAGCAGGAAACAACAGTAACTGTCTTGACACGCTCTATGAGCAGGAAACAACAGTAACTGTCTTGACACGCTCTATGAGCAGGAAACAACAGTAACTGTCTTTACACGCTCTATGAGCAGGAAACAACAGTAACTGTCTTGACACGCTCTATGAGCAGGAAACAACAGTAACTGTCTTGACACGCTCTATGAGCAGGAAACAACAGTATCTTTCTTTACACGCTCTATGAGCAGGAACACATTCAGTAGATATATCCAGTCACATGATGCTTGTGAAAAGCATCACCTCTTTAGGGGCATCAGGGGAGGGCTGTATGTATCTAGCGTATCAGCGTAGGAGTGCTGATCTAGGATTGTGTCCTCCATGTCCATTTACTCTTATTCATTGTGATCTAAAATGCCAAACTGATCCTTCTGTAGCTCAGTTGGTAGAGCATGGCGCTTGTAACGCCAGGGTAGTGGGTTCGATTCCCGGGACAACCCATACGTAGAATGTATGCACACATGACTGTAAGTCGCTTTGGATAAAAGCCTCCGCTAAATGGCATATATTATTATTATATTATTATTATATTATGATCCTGGATCAGCTCTCCCACCGAGATGCTTGATCCATACAGCTCTTTCAAATGGGTGGCAGGAAGCCTAGCGGTTGGGCCAGTAACTGAAATGTCACTAGTTCGAATTCCAGAGCCAACCAAGTGTAAAAATCTGTCGATGTGCCCTTGAGCGAGGCACTGAACCCTAAATTGCTCCAGTTGATAATGGCCGACCCTAGCTGCGATCACAGGGTGTCTCAGGGGGAGTTGGGATATGCCAAAAACACATTTCCAAATCACACATTTGTATAATACACACTTGAAATAGGAGAAATAAGCACCCAGTGTTTTAGCACAGGGGCCTCTCATCAACGACCCACCGCTGCCCCCTACTGCTCACAACCCCAAACAGGAGGCTCCTGGCTGGAACATGGAAGGAAATTATGCGGACAAGAATGCCTTGTGAGCTTGTTTTCCAGGCCCCTTCCCTAATTATACAGCAGAATGTGTTTGAGAGCAGCAGGCCACCAGATGAGGAGGAAGAAACGCCAAATCAAGCACCCTCATTGTAATCCGCTTGGCAGGATGCGGCAGATTTCGCACTCCTGTGAGGCGAAGGCGGGCACAGGGCAGCAGACCTAAGAGAGGGATCAGTGTGTGTGTGTGTGTTGAGAGGCAGGGGAGCTGCAGAGTTTTTCCACTCTGGGCAGTACTAATTGGCTCGTTATTCCCCAATAAGTCGTTGGAAGTGTTGGGAGCCCCCCTCCTTGGGCTAACACCTTGGACACATGCACAGCACACAATCAGAGGGCTAAAGGAGGGATATAGGATATTAAAGACCAGGCTGGGCAGGACTGAGCTCAGCACGACTGGGCTGGGCCTGGCACTTGTGGTTATGTCTGAGGGCAGGGGGTTGGGCCTGGGGGCTAGGGTTATGGCTGGGGCTGGGCTAGGCCTGAGGGTTGGGCTGGGCTAGGACTGATGGTTGGGCTGGGCTGGGGGTTATGGCTGGGCTGGGCTAGGGCTGAGGGTTGGGCTGGGCTGGGGGTTATGGCTGGGCTGGGGGTTATGGCTGGGCTGGGCTAGGGCTGAGGGTTGGGCTGGGCTGGGGGTTATGGCTGGGCTGGGCTAGGGCTGGGGGTTATGGCTGGGCTGGGCTAGGGCTGAGGGTTGGGCTGGGCTGGGCTGGGGGTTATGGCTGGGCTGGGCTAGGGCTGGGGGTTATGGCTGGGCTGGGCTAGGGCTGAGGGTTGGGCTGGGCTAGGACTGATGGTTGGGCTGGGCTGGGGGTTATGGCTGGGCTGGGCTAGGGCTGAGGGTTGGGCTGGGCTGATGGTTGGGCTGGGGGGGTTATGGCTGGGCTGGGCTAGGGCTGAGGGTTGGGCTGGGCTAGGACTGATGGTTGGGCTGGGCTGGGGGTTATGGCTGGGCTGGGCTAGGGCTGAGGGTTGGGCTGGGGGTTATGGCTGGGCTGGGCTAGGGCTGAGGGTTGGGCTGGGCTAGGACTGATGGTTGGGCTGGGCTGGGGGTTATGGCTGGGCTGGGCTAGGGCTGAGGGTTGGGCTGGGCTGGGGGTTATGGCTGGGCTGGGTCTGGGCGGCTGGGGCTAGAGGTTGACATGGGAGTGAAAATGCATTCCTGTGCCGTCAAATTTTTCCCGTACAGTCCCAATCCCGCAACAATTCTATAACCCCCACAACTTTTCTGTCCTGATAAAAATCCCTCCCTTCCTGTCCTGTCCTCATTTTAACGAGTAGAAATACCTTCCTCTGTTAGCTGCTACACTCTGTCTGCTGCCCCCCTCCCTGCACTCTGCTGTGTGAGTTTCCATAGCAACAGACTCATTTTGGGCTGCTCATTAGAAGAGAGAGCAGTTAGCTCACTGTTAGCTAGCTACTTTTTGTTGCCTGCCTAGCAGATAAAGGCCAATTATATATTTTTTAATTAGTGATTGAAGACTGAAGGAATCGTGTTACTGTTCAAAAATGATGTGGACTCCTAAAACTGCTTATAACACAAAAATAACTCACTTTAAAAATAAATTCCTGTACTTCCTGTGGACTGACCATCTTGTCCCAAATTTGACTCTAGAATTTAAATCCCGTTCCTGCAGGAATTCTGTTCCTGTGTCAACCTCTAGCTGGGGCTGGGCCAGGTCTTTCTATTGGGCTGGGCCAGAGTCTTTGTTTGGGCTGGGCCAGGTCTTTCTATTGGGCTGGGCCAGAGCCTTTGTTTGGGCTGGGCCAGGTCTTTCTATTGGGCTGGGCCAGAGTCTTTGTTTGGGCTGGGCCAGAGCCTTTGTTTGGGCTGGGCCAGGTCTTTCTATTGGGCTGGGCCAGAGCCTTTGTTTGGGCTGGGCCAGAGCCTTTGTTTGGGCTGGGCCAGAGCCTTTGTTTGGGCTGGGCCAGGTTGGCTTCCATTCTTTAGCAGTATGGATCCCTAGGATGGTGGATTGATTGGGTCAGAACCTGCAGATATAATGTAGGCCAACGTGTAAAACTGGAGCATATGTAGTGGATGTTTTCTAAACTCTTTTCAAGAGAGGCTAGTTTGACTGTGTAGTGCTCAGTAAATTACTATCTAGAATGTCCTTCAGCTTCCTGGTGATATGGAATTCCTCAGGTGTTGTATTCTAGGAATGACCCTCATATTCCAGCTGTCACTGTGTATTGTGGCAACCTTAAGTGTTGCAGGCAGATTCCCCAACTGTCTCACTGTGTATACCGTGGCAACCTGAAGGGTTGCAGGCAGTTTCCCTAACTGTCTCACTGTGTATACCGTGGCAACCTGAAGGGTTGCAGGCAGATTCCCTAACTGTCTCACTGTGTGTACCGTGGCAACTTGAAAGGTTGCAGGCAGATTCCCCAACTGTCTCACTGTGTGTACCGTGGCAACCTGAAGGGTTGCAGGCAGTTTCCCAACTGTCTCACTGTATGTACTGTGGCAACTTGAAGGGTTGCAGGCAGATTCCCCAACTGTCTCACTGTGTGTACCGTGGCAACCTGAAGGGTTGCAGGCAGTTTCCCATCTCTCTCACTGTGTGTATCTTGAACCATAACTAGGCAAGTCAATTAAGAACAAATTCTTATTTACAATGACAGCCTACCCGGGCCAATTGTGCACTGCCTTATGGGACTCCCGGACAGTTGGGGCGGCAGGGTAGCCTAGTGGTTAGAGCGTTGGACTAGTAACCGAAAGGTTGAAAGTTCGAATCCCCGAGCTGACAAGGTACAAATCTGTCGTTCTGCCCCTGAACAGGCAGTTAACCCACTGTTCCTAGGCCGCCATTGAAAATAAGAATTTGTTCTTAACTGACTTGCCTAGTTAAATAAAGGTAAAAGTAAAAAAAAATTTTTTTAATACAGCCTGGAACTGAACTAGGGTCTGTAGTGACGGCTCTAGCACTGTGATGCAGTGCCTTAGACCTCTGCGCCATTTGGGAGCCCATTGTTGCAGGCAGTTTCCCAGCGGTCTCAGACGGTGGACACATCTCCCTCTGTTGGTCAGATTAACTCAATGTAAATATCTGCTCCCTCTCTGCACCAACACAGTCAAGTTAAACTAATATAGGCTGCTGAATAAATTCAAAATGTTTAGTTGTATGTATAACAATCAAACTAGGACCCCTATGAATACTGGGGAAATGCATTTAAAATGTCATCCAAAATAGATAGTCTAGGCCTAGACTGTGTCATTACTAATACAATGAGTTATTGTACAAAATTCAACATTCTAAACAGCATCATGGAGGCTACAGCCATATCACAGCAGGAACACTGACTGGAAGGCCCCATGTAGCCTATCCCTGACTGACAACCCTAACCCCCCCAGTCTCTATGGACTGAAAGCGGACCCAGACGTGCTTCAGCCCAGCTTGAACAAAAAAGGGAATCAGGTGGGACTTGATGATCCAAAAGGCAAACCTCAGTCTCCCTCTCTACCTCTGCATGCCTCAGTCTCCCTCTCTACCTCTGCATGCCTCAGTCTCCCTCTCTACCTCCGCATGCCTCAGTCTCCCTCTCTACCTCCGCATGCCTCAGTCTCCCTCTCTACCTCCGCATGCCTCAGTCTCCCTCTCTACCTCCGCATGCCTCAGTCTCCCTCTCTACCTCCGCATGCCTCAGTCTCCCTCTCTCCCTCCGCATGCCTCAGTCTCCCTCTCTACCTCCTCCCTCTGCATGCCTCAGTCTCCCTCTCTACCTCCTCCCTCTGCATGCCTCAGTCTCCCTCTCTACCTCCTCCCTCTGCATGCCTCAGTCTCCCTCTCTACCCCCTCCCTCTGCATGCCTCAGTCTCCCTCTCTACCTCCTCCCTCTGCATGCCTCAGTCTCCCTCTCTACCCCTCCCTCTGCATGCCTCAGTCTCCCTCTCTACCTCCTCCCTCTGCATGCCTCAGTCTCCCTCTCTACCTCCTCCCTCTGCATGCCTCAGTCTCCCTCTCTACCTCCGCATGCCTCAGTCTCCCTCTCTACCTCCGCATGCCTCAGTCTCCCTCTCTCCCTCCGCATGCCTCAGTCTCCCTCTAGCCTCCCTCCGCATGCCTCAGTCTCCCTCTCTACCTCCTCCCTCTGCATGCCTCAGTCTCCCTCTCTACCTCCTCCCTCTGCATGCCTCAGTCTCCCTCTCTACCTCCTCCCTCTGCATGCCTCAGTCTCCCTCTCTACCTCCTCCCTCTGCATGCCTCAGTCTCCCTCTCTACCTCCTCCCTCTGCATGCCTCAGTCTCCCTCTCTACCTCCTCCCTCTGCATGCCTCAGTCTCCCTCTCTACCTCCTCCCTCTGCATGCCTCAGTCTCCCTCTCTACCTCCTCCCTCTGCATGCCTCAGTCTCCCTCTACCTCCTCCCTCTGCATGCTTGAAACACTCACCCAACAGGGGGGGCAGCCCTCTAGCCTCCCAGGCCTATCAGAGAGAACAGGGGGATCAGCCCTATAGCCTCCCAGCCCTAGCAGAGAGAACAGGGGATCAGCCCTATCAGAGAGAACAGGGGGATCAGCCCTATAGCCTCCCAGGCCTAGCAGAGAAAACAGGGGGATCAGCCCTATAGCCTCCCAGGCCTAGCAGAGAGAACAGGGGGATCAGCCCTATAGCCTCCCAGGCCTAGCAGAGAGAACAGGGGGATCAGCCCTATAGCCTCCCAGGCCTATCAGAGAGAACAGGGGGATCAGCCCTATAGCCTCCCAGGCCTATCAGAGAGAACAGGGGGATCAGCCCTATAGCCTCCCAGGCCTATCAGAGAGAACAGGGGGATCAGCCCTATAGCCTCCCAGGCCTATCAGAGAGAACAGGGGGATCAGCCCTATAGCCTCCCAGGCCTATCAGAGAGAACAGGGGGATCAGCCCTATAGCCTCCCAGGCCTAGCAGAGAGAACAGGGGGATCAGCCCTATCAGAGAGAACAGGGGGATCAGCCCTATAGCCTCCCAGCCCTAGCAGAGAGAACAGGGTGATCAGCCCTATCAGAGAACAGGGGGGTTTTCTCATTACCCATCCCCTCTCCATGCAGCCAGTCCATTATCTACATCCCAAAGGCACCCTAATCCCTTCATAGAGCACTACTTTGACCATGGCCCATTGGATACCCATAGGGCTCCAGTCCAAAGTAGTGCTCTATGCCTCGTCACCATACACCTCCTCTCCAATCCCCACTGATCCTGAGAAAACCCCACCACGCAAAATGTACACACACCAGTAAAACTAAAGCACGTGCCCCCTCAATTTGATCCATTTTTAAATACACACATACAAATAACAGGCCTACAAGATATGGGCTAGTATACACAGCATTACGATAAGGCCTAGACTACACAGCATTACGATACAGCCTAGTCTAAACAGCATTACGATACGGCCTAGTCTACACAACAGTAATGCAAATATATTGAATTTGGATTTCAGTGTTCCCTCAACAGTTTTTGGTAATGCTATTTTTATAAAGGAAGTGATAAAGGATGTGGTGGAACAAACTAGACAGAGACCTAGTCATTAAACTGATGTCCTCTAAAAGTAGAAAATGGTGCAATGATTACAACCCTGCCAGGACTTCTCCCTGCATTCCACCCAGTGACATGTTTAATTCTCCGTAGCGTGGCAACCATGAACCTACAGTGCATTCTGAAAGTATTCAGACCCCTTCCCCTTTTCCACATTCTGTTACTTTACAGCCTTATTCTAACATGTATTAAATATAATGTTTTCCTCATCGATCTACACACAATACCACATGATGAAAAAGCAAAAACAGGGTTAGAAATTTTAGCAAATGTATTCAAAATAAAAAGCTGAAAAACCTTTAGGTAAGTATTCAGACCCTCTGCTATGAGAATTGAAATTGAGCTCAGGTGCTTCCTGTTTCCATTGATCATGCTTGAGATTTTTCTACAACTTGATTGGACTCCACATGTGGTAAATTAAATTGATTGGACATGGATTAGAAAAGCACACACCTGTCAATATAAAAGGTCCCGCAGTTGACAGTGCATGTCAGAGTAAAAAAACCAGCCATGAGGTTGAAGGAATTGTCCATAGAGCTCTGAGACAGGATTGTGTCGAGGCACAGATCTGGGGGAGGGACCTAAACCTATCTGCAGCATTGAAGGTCCAAACCCTATCTGCAGCATTGAAGGTCCCCAACAACACAGTGGCCTCCATCATTCTTAATTAAATGGAAGAAGTTTGGAACCACCAAGACTCTTCCTAGAGCTGGCCACCCGGACAAACTGAGCAATTGGGGGAGAAGGGCCTTGGTCAGGGAGGTGACAAAGAATCCAATCGTGACTCTGACAGAGATCCATAGTTCCTCTGTGTTAATAGGAGAACCTTCCAAAAGGACAACCATCTCTGCAGCACTCTACCGATCAGGCTTTTATGGTAGAATGGCCAGACGGAAGCCACTCCTCAGTAAAAGGCACATGACAACTCGCTTAGAGTTTGCCAAAAGGCACCTAAAGGACTCTGACCATGAGAAACAAGATTGAACTCTTTGGCCTGAATGCCAAGCGTCACATCTGAAGGAAACCTGGCACCATCCCTACAGTGAAGCGTGGTGGCAGCATCATGCTGTGGGGATATTTTTCAGAGGCAGGGACTGGAAGACTTGTCAGGATTGAGGGAAAGATGTTATTTGTATTTTATTTAATTAGGCAAGTCAGTTAAGAACAAATTCTTATTTACAATGACGGTCTACCCCTGCCAAACCTTGACGACGCTGGGCCAATTGTGCGCTGCCCCGTGGGACTCCCAATCACGGCCGGATGTGATGCAGCCTGGATTCAACCCAGGGACTACGCCTCTTGCACTGAGAATGCAGTGCCTTTGACCGCTGCACCACTTGGGAGCCCAAAGATGAACGGAGCAAAGTACAGAGATCCTTGATAAAAACCTGCTTGAGAGCACTCAGGACCTCAGACTGGGGTGAAGGTTCACCTTCCAAAAGGACAATGACCCTAAGCACACATCCAAGACAACGCAGGAGTGGCTTCGGGACATGTCCCTGAATGTCCTTGAGTGGCCCAGACAGAGCCTGGACTTGAACCTGATCGAACATCTCTAGAGATGGCTGTGCAGCGACGCTCCCCATCCAACCTGACACAGCTTGAGAGGATCTGGAGAGAAGAATGGGAGAAACTCCCCAAATGCAGGTGTGTCAAGCTTATAGTGTCATACCCAAGAAGACTCGAGGTTGTAATCCTTAATAAAAGGTGCTTCAACAAAGTACTGAGTAAAGAGTCTGAAGACTTATGTAAATGTGAAGTTTCTATATTTAATACATTAGCAAAAATGTATTAGATTGATAAGGGTAAAAAAACAACTTAATCATTTTTAGAATAAGGCTTTAACGTAACAATGTGGAATAAGTCAAGGGCCCTGAATACTTTCTGAATGCACTGTATCTCATCGTTTTTGGACTGGTCAAGGGGCTCTGTCTGGGGTTCCTGTGTGTCAAGGGGCTCTGTCTGGGGTTCAGCCAAGGGATACGATTGATTTTGGAACAGATTGTTTATCATTCTGGACTGGGGTGATGTGATGGAACTAAAAAGGCAACAAGACAGACTGCCATTATCTTGAGCCAGAATCCTGTCAGGCCTGACTGAATGCAGTGGTTGTTTGGAGTCTTTAGGAATGGTTGCCAGCTGATCAGGCATCATGTTCACAATGATAGAAGCTTAATCAATATGGGAGGATCTTCTGTTACTGTGACCCTTGATGGATAACATCATGTGTGAGTGAGAAGAGGTGGGGGCTTGGTGTGACCCACATCCAGGTTCATCAATATTCAGTAACTCTGTGCAGCACAAGACTCACGCCCACACGTCTCCCAGGGTGACTAACATTCACCTCCACTGTTCTGTACTCCTCTACTGTCTGCTGCACAGCTGCATACTCTAGCAGTTTGTGTGAGAGCGAGAGACTCACACATTCTAAATGCATGAGTATAACATTGTAACTAAACTTAAATTGCACTGTGATCTGAGCCCCATGGCCATTGTAATCTCATAGTAACAAGGAAGGCACCGTTAGAAGTGTAAAAACAGTCATTGTCAACAAACTAACTAGTTACCAAGGAGCTTGATCTTCAATTAGGTTTATTTAAAGCTACTCAAGTTGTCAACAATGGTTCGTTCTTAGTGGTGTAAAGTACTCAAGTAAAAATACTTTAAAGTGCTACTTAAGTAGATGTTGGGGGTATCTGTATTTTATTATTTATATTTGTGACAACTTCTACTTCCTTACATTCCTAAAGAAAATTTAATTTTTATTTACTCCATACATTTTCCCTGACACCTAAAAGTACTTTTTGAATGCTTAAGCAGGACAGAAAAATGGACGCACTTATCAAAAGAACATATTTGGTCATCCCTACTGCCTTTGATCTGGCGGACTCCCTAAACACACTATTCGTTAGTAAATTACGTCTGAGTGTTGGAGTGTGCCCCTTGCTAGCTGTAAATAAATAAAAAAAACAAGAAAATGGTGCCGTCTGGTTTGCTTAATATAAGGATTTAAAAATTATTTATTTTTACTCTTGATACTTAATATGTATACATAAAACCAAATGCTTTTACTCAAGTAGTATTTTACTGGATGACTCACTTTTACTTTAGTCAATTTCTACTAATTCATCTTTACTTTTACTTAAGTATAACAAATCAGTATTTTTTTCACCACTGTTCGTTCTATCATTGCGCTGCTAGATGCAGTATCTAGCAAGTGTTTGTAACGTAGCTTGCCTAGGCCTGGTGCTGCAGACAGGGCTGCAAATGCCATGTTAGAGTGAGCAATAGCTCAACACGGTTCCGTGCGTAAACGTTGAATGCATTGACCAACTGGCGCTCCCGAAGTGCGAGATGCTTCCGAATCGTGCAGTTTGTAGCTATATATTGCAATGCTATAGCGTGACAGTAAGTAAACAAAATATAAAGACAAACGTCCCATCAATACCACACCTAACAGCGCTGTCAGACGCAGGAAGTAGCTATAGTTAGCTAACTGGTTCGAGCTAGTCCTAGCCAGGGCAATTGCAGAAGTGGAATGAGCACAGATTGACTGTTTCTGTTTGGTTCGTTCAATGCTTACCGATGTGGTTATCCTCAATGTGCACGATGAGTTCGGCCAACGATTCGAAGTGGAGTCCGCAACCACCGAACCTACAAATGTTAGAGAAGAAGGAGGCAGCGGCGATGCCTGTCATGGTCTAAGCTACCTGTACATTGAATATGTGTGCCAGTGAGGGGAGTCAGCTAGACACCAGCAGGCAGCGGCGCTAGCAGCTGGAGCATAAGCATGGGGTGGGAGTGGAGCGAGAAAGGGCAGAGGGTCTATGTTCACGTGCTCGTCGGAACGAGGAAACTCGAAAATGTCGATTTGCTCATTTGTTGAACGCGGCACGTGAATAACTACAACCAGTTAGCAAGTCGAACATTTCCGAGTTTCGACTAGTACTTGATTGCGGCAATATGGCTA
Organism: Oncorhynchus gorbuscha; assembly: GCF_021184085.1. Classification (NCBI taxonomy): domain Eukaryota; kingdom Metazoa; phylum Chordata; class Actinopteri; order Salmoniformes; family Salmonidae; genus Oncorhynchus; species Oncorhynchus gorbuscha. Next base: position 300,348 of record NW_025745734.1, on the reverse strand, counting down.
GTGGGGCCGCAGGTAGTCTAGTGTTTAGAGCGTTAGACTAGTAATCAAAAGGTTTCTCGATCGAATCCTCGAGCTGACAAGATAAAAAATCTCCCGTTCTGCCCCTAGGAAAAGTTAACCCATGGTTCTTCGGCCGTCAAAATAAAAAGTTCTTAACCGACATACCTAGTTAGATTAAAAAGTACAATAAAAAATAGGGACAGTGACAAGATCATTGCCTGTTGAGCACCCCTTAGGTAACTCACTTTATAATCAACGTCACGAATATACTTGACGTATTACGTTGCAATATTGTGAATTGTAGGTCAGAACAGTAGGCTACACATTTCAAAAACACACCATGCCTTTTTGAATTATGTGATAGGGTAGTAAAGAACCTTACTTTTGGTCATAGGGATCCTAATTAGGGAGTCACGTTAAAAGGTTTAAAACGAGTGTATTAGTCGGAGGGAGAATATTACCATCTGAGTAAATACAAATAAATTACTAACAAATTGAAGCATCATTTTATTTGGTAGCAATATAAATAGCAATATGACACCTGCTCATGGAACATCTCATTATAAAATCATGGACATTAATATGGATTTGGTCCCCCTTTTGCTGCTATAACAGCCTTCACTCTTCTGGGAAGTCTTTCCACTAGATGTTGGGACATTGCTGCAGGGATTTACTTCCATTCAGCCACAAGAGCATGTGAGGTCAGACACTGACGTTGGGCGATTAGGCCTGGCTCACAGTTAGCATTCCAATTTATCCCAAAGGTGTTCAATGGGGTTGAGGTCAGGGCTCTGTGCAGGCCAATCATGTTCTTCCACACCGATCTTGACAAATAATTTCTGTATGGACCTCGCTTTGTGCACAGGGGCATTGTCCTGCTGAAAGTGCCTTCCCCAAACTGTTGCCACAAAGTTGGAAGCACAGACTTGTCTAGAATGTCATTGTATGCTGTAGCATTAAGATTTCCCTTCATTGGAACTAAGGGGCCTAGCCCGAACCATGAAAAACAGCCCCAGACCATTATTCCTCCTCCACCAAACTATGCATTCAGGCAGGTAGCATTCTCCTGGCATCCACAAACCCAGATTTATCCATCTGACTGCATTGCGTTTGGTGATCTTAGGCTTGTGTGAGGCTGCTCGGCAATGGAAACCAATTCCATTTCCATTTTATTGTGCTGAAGTTGCTTCCAGAGGCAGTTTGAAACTCGGTAGTGAGTGTTGCAAACAAGGACAGGCGATTTTTACACGCTTCAGCACTCGGCGGTAGCCAAATCCACTCATTTGAAGGGGGGCCCACATACATTTGTATATATAGTGTATAGGTTCATAAAAACCGCACAGGCAAAAACAATGTTTCAAACAAATAAATTAAATTTCATGAAAACATGAACTTATTCATGTTGAATACAGTCAAAGGAGGCAAGTTTGCTCAAAATAATAAGCATTTGACATATTCTTCCATGAATAATGTGAGTAAGTTGCTAAACAGTAACAACAAAACAATATAACATACTTGGTTAATTTCAAATTCGTTTGACTTGCATTTGAAATTCCTATTTCGGTCAACAGCTTTCCCAGCATCAGACAACTATAGACATGAATGAACTTGAGAGCAGTGGTGTAATGAAAATAGCTTAGACCGTTTTCAGATTCGTCAGACGCACAGAAAACGGTCTATCTTGAAAAGCACAGCACTTGCTTTTTATGCAAAGATCTTTTCAACTGTTTTTTTCTTCTTCTTTTCAGCACCAGTGACAGATGTCCAACCAGCATCCCGCATCCTTTTCATTGCAGCGAGCTTTAAAGTACTCCCAGGTGATTTCTGAATGGCAGGGCTCTGGATCTGAAACATTACAGACTAATACTGACCTGGAAATCACAGCATTAACTACTTTTAAGTTACAGACTATATTTTAGAAGTTGCAGAGTATAGACTATACCATACAATATGGTATTTCACAACTTATTTCATAATACAGAGGGTGTACTGCCAAGTAAGTCAAGTATTTGGTGTTAATGTAAGGCTGGCTCATTCTACCTTCCTGAATATGTCCACTTTCTGATTCTGTGCTGCTGGGACACTTGACTGCAGGCGGCTCTTGAATGGATCAGTTGCAACTGCAATGCTCTGCCATTATACGAACCAGAAAGACCCAAGTTAGAAGAAGTGATATGTAAAGCAAAATTATTTCCACAATTAAATGTGCATGTGCACACCATACAGCTTGCATATAAAGTTATGATAATACATCCTGAGTTTGAACAAATCCAATGTTTTAAGTCTATCCAAGTTCAAGCAGTGTGTTCATTAGATCTTGAAGCATTATTTACCAATAAATCATTATGTTCCGAGCTGTCAGACTTGGGGTCAAGCTCCAGGGTGCTCATCCCCCAGGGCACAGACTTTCCAGTGGAGGGAGGAGTTCTGATTCTGTAAGACTGTGGAGAAAATCACTCAATCACTCACAAATAAATAGGATGGAGAGAATCCTCTGGGGGAATGGCTCAGTCAATAAATGAAAACACAGTTAATGAATCTTAGATTTTTTTATGTTTATCAACATACTCCAATACCTTAATCCGTGGTGTTGCACTAACTATATTGGTGGAGCTCCAAGATGGAGTTCTGAGAGCTTCGGTTTCCTTTGACGCATCAAACATACAGTACCATGTCAGTTCATCTCATCAATTCTACGGTGATCATACAACATACAGATAATTTATTATTGAATAGCCTAACTTATCTATTATGAATACAACAAACAAAATAGTCAACCAATTCCAATACCTTAATTCGTGGTGTTGCTGCAACTCTAGTCATGGAGCTCCAAGACGGAGTTTTTGGGGCTTCGTTTTCCATTTCCTTTGACACATCAACACTATCAGTTCATCTAAGGTATTATACAGTGATGATGCACATGGATGTAGTGGAGAAACATTTCAGAAAATGTTTGACCCGAACACAATCATTTTTAAGAAGTTCATGATCACTTACATTAATGTTTAATGAATGTTTGGAGTCTACTATTTTCTCTGAGGTTTGGGATGGGGTTACAGAGGCTTTCAGAGTTTTTGTCTTTCTCTGACTGTCCTTTGCCAAACGGAACATAGGCATCTTGGCGGAGGAGTATACTTTGGGGGTTTCAGAACTCCTAACTTCTTTGGACTTTGGCTCAGGCAGCTAATTTGTAATAATATAAAAAATGTAAAATAACAATTTTTGTCAGACATTTTGAAACAACACAAACTGTTGTAATGCTCTGATATCTGAATATCTACCTGTTCTTCCTGTGTCTCCAGTTGCCTGCTCATTTTCTTTTCTTTTTTCAGGGCTGTAATCTCTTGTAGTAAGCTTTCCTACAACACAACATTACATCATGACTGAGTAAAGAGACAACATTTGTCACTTGACACAGCTTTGTCAGCATGGGACATGACCACTTACCCTCTCGTTCATTTCTTTCTTTAGTTGTTCCTTCAAACGGTCATTCTCAATGTTCTGCTGTGACAGCACCAATTCCTGAGGAAAAATCAGAAAATATCCAAGAAGTAGAGGTATAACTACTGAAATGCTCCCAGTTAATCCAATCTCATGTGTATTCCTCTACTATATTGTAGCATACCAGTGATGTTCTATTAGCAGTTGCCTCCATGTCTTTCCTCTTCTTCTCATCAAGCTCTGCATCTTTCTCGTCAACCATTTTGTCATACTGGTTCTGATACCAACAGAGAACTAAATGTTAACAAACACACATGGATAACATTACAAACAACATGTAAGATGGCAGCGGTGTTGGTGTAATCTGTGGATATTGACCTAAAGATAACTTTACCTTGTGCTTTTCCATCAAGGCAACCATGTCTGCTATCTTGTTCTGACATTTGATTTCAGTATCTTCCTTACTCTTGATGGCATCTGTTGCTGTAAGATGTAGCTTTTTCACCTGCAGGGATCAATATGTACAGCAAGTATGTTGCCACATCTACCAGAATGTACCATATTATTAACTTCCAATAAGCACCTTTTTCTGAAGCTCTGCCTCAGATGTTGCTTTGGTTTCAAGGTCATCAAGCAAATTTTTACATTCCTCTTCATTTGATCGTTGAACATTTTCGGACTCCTCTTTCAATTTGTTTATCTGTGATGGATGAAAAACCAAGTTGCATCACAACTGAACTACAATTTTGCACTTGTAAATGACCATTTAACGCCATGCGGTACCTCATTTTCAAGTTCACTGGATTTTGCTGTCTCAATTGCAATTTGTTTCTTCAACGTTTTGTTCTGAGAACAAACAAGTAAATGAAAAACAGGTTGTAGAAAGCTGAACAGTTTATATTATTGTATAATTCATTTGACATTTTATAATCTATTTTTTAGTCAACACAAACCTCTTTTTGGTATTCGTCCTGGATTTTAGTTTTACTCTCTAATTTTATCTTCAGGTTGGACAGCTAGAGAGAAAAAGCAAAGTGTTTGATAAGATAATTAAAGACAAAATAATCCAAGTGTAGACATGACTTTGATAATCACCTTTGACTCCACTGCTTTCATTTGTTTATCTTTCTTTGAGAGCTCAGCCTGCAGATCTCCACACTACAGACATGAAGTCAAACAGAAAATAGTGAACTTTATTTACTATCACTCATCAGTGTGAATATAGTATAAAACAGACGTGCATTTAGATTTGGACATTTACTCGGCCATATAATATTTTTGAAAAACAGTGTTAAACTGACATCATGCTGAAAGTTCCAATACAGACATTTTATCTCAATATCAAATATTTTCTGGGTAACAATTAAGCACCTTACTGTGATTGTTTTAAAATAAAATGGTTAAAAAATTAAACAAAAATAACTTCTTAGCAAATAGCAATTTCTCAAGCAAGAATTTTGCTAGGACTATCTGGGAGTGGTTTGAGTAGGGAGGGGGAAACTGAAAACTAGCTGTTATTGGCAGAGAGGTTTGGAACACTCTTTCTTATTGGTCTAGTAACTAATTTACCACATGGTGATGACATCAGGCAGGCCAAAACTCCATTCCAACAAAACATGCAGAAATTTCAGGCGGTCATTTCAAACTGCTTTTACACTAAAGGGGCATTATCATAATTTTCACAATTTCACAATATTATTCCAACCTCATAGACAGTTGATTTGCTTACACTTTCTTCAAGTTTCTTCTGCAGATTCTCAGTGTCTTGGCCTTGCTCTTCAACTTTGGCATTTAAGGATTTCAATTCCTCTCTACAGGAAAAAGGTGAATGATTTTGAAGAAAAAAAACTAATGTTGCTGCATGCAGCATTGTATAATGACTATCATTACTAAAGATTTATAAACAATTAACTCTAACTGACCGTAATTGGTGGTTTTCTTCCTGGAGTCTTTCAATTTCCTTCTTCATCTTCATCTCTTTTGCCTCACTCTCCTGAATGACAAGAATATTCCCATTACAACACAAGACCATGAATTATCAGCAAACTGCTCAATTATTCTTTATTATTCTATACAGACAGCATCACATGTTCAATTCATACAGACCTTAAGTTGTGATACCAGAATGTTTGCCTCTGAGGATTCATTCTGAATCTGCTCCAGAATAGTCTTCTTCTCAAGCTGCAGCTGATTGAAACTTGCTAATAGCTCCTTATACTTCACCCTGGAGAATAATTCACATTCAGCATTTACAGAGACATGGAGGAAAACTATCCCTCAGGTTATTGAATACTTTATACCCTGAACATCCAAGGACTCACTCATGCTGTACAATGTCTGTCTTTAGATTCTCTTTTTCCTTGATGGATTTTTCATCTCTTCTCATTGCAGCAGATAACTGCCCCTCAATCTCTTTTATTTTCCTCTGTGGGATACAACATTAACAATTTCTTTCCTGGACTCATCTATGTACATACAGGTGTCAAACAAAAAATGTAAACACAAATATGCATTGCCAATATTGTGCAAGGAAAATATAATTAACAGAATGAAACCTCAGTCATATTGGCTTTTTCTTTCAAGTCGTTTTGCATCGTTTCAGCATTTCCAAGAGCCTTTTCCAGTAAAATGTTTTCAACAGACATGATTTCCACTTTATTCTAGAGGGGTACAACATATTCCAATATTAAAAGATAATAAGATTTATGCAAACAATATCCTTCTGAATAAGTAGCGCTATAAATGTATCTACACAACAATCATCTGAACATCATCTCACCTTAACTTGGTGAATTTCAGCATGTTTCCCCTCAAGCTCTGTGGTGAGTTCTGATGTTCTGGTCTCCACAACTTTAATTGCTTCCTCTAGTGACTGTATGGATTTATTTCTGACATCCTAAAAAGGTAAGAGTAAAATAATTGCTCTTTCATTAACCTCACCATGGACTAGACATGACAGTTATGAGGGAAGTGCCAATTTGAGTTCACAAAACATATAATCTTTACCAATTCATCTTCAAGGATTTGTAGCTGGCTGTCTTTCTTTTCTTTCTGTTCTTTGATCTCTCCTAGAAAACAAAACTTATATTTAATCTCTGGTTGCATACAAGCTAAAAACAAAATAATAATGCAATTGTAACACGAAAGGGTGTGTGATACACCTTTTCTTTTAGCACAGTCACAAGTACGAGGCAAAGCCGAGCAATACTTTACCTAATTCAAGGTTTTTCCTGTCAAGTTCCTCTGTGACTGCCGTAAGCTTCAGTTCAAGTTCTTTTGCCCTGAGAAACAAGTTAACATTCAAAGTAATATAAGAATCTTGATTACCATTTTGGGGTTCACCAAACAGGGGACAAAATAGTAACTCTATTCATTTCCCACCTCTTTATCTCAACTGTTAATGATGTCTGAAATTCCTTGGCTGTGGCCTGAATCTGTACAAGCTTGTCTGCTTGTTGATCTTTTATTTTGTTGAGCTCTTCCAAGCTTGAGTCTTTCTTGGCAATAACCTTTGCATTCTCTTCTTTGTTGCTCTCTAATGCTGTAGCAATAGCTTTTCTACTTTCCTATAGAGATTTAAAGTAACAATGCACATTTTCCATTGTCCCATTATGTACTGTCCACAGCCACATGGAAGATATAGAACCACTTAGAATGTAAAATGACAAACATATGCCTCCTTGGATTATACATGATGAACTGCATAACTTGCGTTTTAATTATACTTTAATAGCATATTGGAGTACAAAACAACATACTAACCTCACATTCTTCATTGAGCTGTTCTGCATTTTGCAGACTTTCTAACAGAGATTCTTGTTCTTGTTTGGAACGTTGAAGGGCTTCCTGGTGTTGTTCTGTCAAAGGAAATAAGATGTTAATGTTCTTGTCGTAAAATATGATATTATACAGGAGTAAGGAAGTTTCACTTCCAGTAAAATGCATGAAATGGATTTAAAAGTTCACCAAGACCTATTTCAATGGAATTCATTTTACTGAGCGTAATGTAATTGTGTACAAGAACAAAACACCACATCCGTAATTTTAGTCCTGAATCTGCCATGGCAGGAGGGTAACAATTCAAGCCAGAATAACCAAGGTCCTCTGATATTACGACTCTCGTTCTTATCGACATCACTGTGTTTTCCGTGACATTAGAGTTTGACAAGTATTGCTTGCAGTTTAAGCAAGAAAACATAGAACTGATTTGATCAATTGAAGCTTAAAACAAAGTGCTGCACATACACTACATTACCAAAAGTATGTGGACACCTGCACGTCAAACACCACATTCCAAAATCATAGGCATTAATATGTAGCTGATCCCACCCTTTGCTGCTATAAAAGTCTCCACTTTTCTGGGAAGACTTTCTACTAGTGGTTGGAACATTGCTGCAGGGGCTTGCATTCAGCCACAAGAGTAAGTGAGGTTGGGCACGGATGTTGGGTAATTAGGCCTCGCATTCGGCGTTCCAATGCATCCCAAAGTTGATCGATGGGGTTGAAGTCAAGGCTGTGTGAAGGCCAGTCAAGTTCTTCCACACCGATCTCAACAAACCATTTCTGTATGGACCTCGCTTTGTGAACGGGGGGGGGGGGGGGGAAGGTGCCCACATACTTTTGTATACAGTGTATATTTCATATGACTGCCTTTATCAACTTTCAAAGTGAATACTTTTGTTTATACCTTTTGTGCCAGTGAACTGAAGTTGAACATTGTCAAATGCATCAGTTTAATTAAGCCTAAATACGCAATAAAAAAGTATTGCAGTTATAGGCTTATTAAAAGTGGCAATCTGCATTTGCTACATCCATTTTGAGATTTGTGAATTATTGATATGTAGCCATTGATTCTTGAAGAATATAATTTATAAATGCCTCATGAGCTTAGTTCTACTGTCGTACCCGATCAAAAACAAAAATATAAGCTTGTTTTACTGTTTGTAAATAATGTAAATGTAAACAAACACTACATAGCCTAAAAACATGCTTACAACTATAATGTTGATATCATGGATGCCCAGACTAAGCATCCATTGTTCTGTCTATGAATTTGAGAGTGGTTACACTTCTTCAACCCCATCCCTAAGCTTATTTTTACCAAAACAGGGGCGGGAGAAGGCATTGTTAGTGTTTCAACTGCTGATTGTCTCTTTAAAGAAACCCTGGCTGTTGATGTAGTAGGCAGTATATCAATAGAACACAAAGCATCCCCGATCCACTGAGGTTAACTTTGTTGGACATGGCAAGTTCACTTTCTCATCCATAAACGCATCTCAAGTGCAAATAGGTCTACTGTTCAGCAGCTCATATCAGCAGGAAGCGGAGCATTTTTATTAGGAGGAACTTTTACCGTGGATCTCTAAAATAATGATTTTGATCACACTTCCTCAATTTAAATGTTGGCAGCCAAGCACAAGTTATCAATGTAGCCTACTATCTTGACGTGACCTTTAAATATTTTCACACCTCGAATGAAAAAAAAATAATAATTATAGGAGGCTGCTTGGAAAAACATCCTACGCAAATCATCCTCTGGAATAATGCACATGCTGGGGTAATTACATAATCAACGTCTCTAGTAATACTAGTCCTGTCCAAATAGGGCTTAAGACCTAGGCCTAATCAATGAACAAAAAGTGCCCATCTTACGTGCTGCCTGTTGTAACCGTTTGCAACTCTCTCTGGTTTCATGGAGGTTGAGCAGGATTGCCTGAAGTTCTTTTTCTTTGTCCTTCATTTTCATCTGAAGTATCACAACCTGTAAGAGACATTTCCAGTTTCCATAGTCTATATACACAACGCCAAATACGGTTCATATTGTTTGTGACAACAATAGGTTACCGAAAATGTGTTTTAAAAACCACTCAGAGAGGGTGTCCATTACTCTAATCATGTTCAGTCAGACCAACCTCTTCTTCTTTCATACTGAATTCTTTCTCAAACTTCTCCTTTAAAACGGCAAATTCTTCCAAATCCTCTTTAACTGTAAAATATTCACATCATTGGGAGTTATTGTTCTCTTTTTATATACTGTGTAAAGTGCCGAGTGTTATGTTCACAACAACACAATACAAGTGCATTGATGATGATATATTTCAAGTATATATACCTTTCAGCATTTCAAGGCGGTCAGTTTCTGCTTGAATACGTAGGCTTTCAAAGGCAGCATTCATCCTCTATAACAATTAATAAAAATGTTTTAACAAATATTATTCTTCACTAGCATTATATAACTGACGCCATACATGCTGTATTAATGAAGATAACAAATCAATTATGTTATTTTAATCAAAAGAACAGAAAATTCTAATATTCACCTGAATAGTTTCACTATTTTCCATGAACAAGTGATGGGTTTCCTCTCTTTCAGATTCAACTAAGAGAACATAGGTTGGTTTGAGGACAATGTAGACCACACAATGTCATCATTTCGCATTCAGCCAACTAGCATGTACACTTAGGCTGAGTAGTCGGCATGTTTTACTCACATAGATGGATTTTCTCAGCTGATCTTTCAAACGTATCCTTTAGTATATTACATAGGTTCCGTGTTGCATTGTTTCTGTTGGAAAAATAAACATTACAGAAAAAAACAGAATGATGATGATAAAATCTATAGTGGCAGTATCATGTTATAATCAAATACATACTTGTTCTGCAGATCATCATTCTCACTGATCTGATCCTCTAGTTTTATGCTGAGGCTTTCATTTCCGAACTAAAACATAAAGGAAAGGAAAAATAGGATATATAATAATAATAATAATACTTTTTTTTAAAGGACTTTAGCATTTTTACTCTGTCTTTTCAATATAGGCCTATACCTGTACATTTAATGGTACATACCTGCAATTCCTGAATGGCTTTACGCTGTGTTTCAATTGTTCTTTTGTTTTCTTGCAGCTTCCTGTCTTTTTGCACAGCCTCTGAGTCCACTTTGACTTTCCAATACTTTACTTTCTGAACTTCTTCAAACAGTTTTGAATACAGCTGACTGGGTTTGCAATTGGTCTAAGAAGATTTAGAAAACACATGTCAGAACTCTACAGCATAATCTATGCATAATCACATCAGCGGAGGTTGGTGGGATGAGCTATAGGAGGACAGGCTCATTGTAATGGCTGGAATGGAATCAATGGAACGGCGTCAAACATGTGGTTTCCATATGTTTGATACATTCCATTTATTCCATTCCAGTCTTTACAATGAGCCAGTCCTCCTATAGCTATTTCCTCCAGTCTCCTCTGAATCACAGCCTATTATGTAAAACTAATGCTCCTGAGAATTGAGATAAAGGCTAAATTGAGATAAAGGCTAATTTGCTCACATGCGACCAATCTTGGTTAACCCAGAACTAAAGTCTTGCGTAATTGATCAGATGCTCGATTAAGTTCTGGTTAAAGACGTGTTGAGAGAAGAGAGAACGAGGAGCTCTACCCTCTCTCTTTGCAAGTTACGGGTAAGTCTATGGGCCAAACATCCCGTTGTATCATGACAGACCTACGGTACCATTTATGTTTCTGTAGTCTGTCCACCAGAGATCAACACTCAACTAATATTGGCTTGCTGGTGAGTTGTACAATGTGTTATCTATCTAGGCCAGTGGTACGCAAACTCTTTCAGAAGGGACCCCATATCTTTAGCCAGAATTTCTGGTGATCCCACCCCTTCCCAAATCTGATGACAACCTTAAAATCAGTCAATTTTAATGTTTACATCAACAAACAACCTTAAATTAATTAAATGTTCATATATCTTATCAATGTATCTTTCCCAAAAACATTTATATGTTGTCCCATAAAATAATTTGTACTCTTCATTTTTTGTACCTCCCAAAATTATTATTATTATTTTAATTGGGGGGACCCTACTCCAATTCCCCCATGACTCTGACTTCGAATACCTCTGATCTAGGCTTCCAGTGCATTCAGATAGTATTCAGACCCCTTGGCTTTTCCCACATTTTGTTACATTACAGCCTTATTCTAAAATGTATTTTTATTCTTATTCCCTCATCTATCTACACACGATACCCCATAATGACAAAGCAAAAACAGGTTTGTAGAAATGTTTGCAAATTTATAAAAATAAAAATCTGTACATAAGTATTCAGACCCTTTACTTTGTTGAAGCATCTTTGGCAATGATTACTGCTTAGTCTTTGTGGGTATGACTCTACAAGCTTGGCACACCTGTATTTGGGGAGTTTCTCCAATTCTCCTCTGCAGATAATCTCAAGATCGGTCAGGTTGGATGGGGAGCGTCGCTGCACAGGTATTTTCAGGTCTCTCCAGAAATGTTTGAATGGGTTCAAGTCTGCGCTCTGGCTGGGCCACTCAAGGACATTCAGAGACTTGTCCCAAAGCCACTCCTGAGTTGTCTTGGCCGTGTGTTTAGGGTTATTGTCCTGTTGGAAGGTGAACCTTCGCCCCAGTCTGAGGTCCTGAGCGCTCTGGAGCAGGTTTTCATCATGGATCTCTCTGTACATCTTTCCCTTGATCCTGACTAGTCTCCCAGTCCCTGCCCCTGAACAACATCCCCACAGCATGATGCTGCAACCACCATGCTTCACCATAGGGATGGTGCCAGGTTCCCTCCAGACATGATGCTTGGCATTCAGGTCAAAAAGTTCAATCTTGGCTTCATCAGACCAGATAATCTTGTTTCTCTGAAGGTCTGAAAGTTCTTCAGGCGCATTTTGGAAACCTCCCAAGTGGGCCGTCATGTGCCTTTTACTGAGGAGTGGCTTCCGTCTGGCCACTCTACCATAAAGGCCTGATCGTTGGAGTGCTGCAGATATGGTTGTCCTTCTGGAAGGTTCTCCTATCAACACAGAGGAACTCTAGAGCTCTGTTAGAGTGACCATCAGGTTCTTGGTCACCTCCCTGATCAATGCCCTTCTCCCACGATTGCTCAGTTTGGTCGGGCACCCAGCTCTGGGAAGAGTCTTGGGTGTTCCAAATGTCTTCCATTTAAGAATGATGGAGGCAACTGTGTTCTTGGGGACCTTCAATGCTGCAGAAATGTTTTGGTCCCTTCCCCAGATCTGTGCCTCGACACAATCCTGTCTCGGAGCTCTATGGACAATTCCTTTGACCTCATGGTATGGTTTTTGTTCTGACATGCACTGTCAACTGTGGGACCTTATATAGACAGGTGTGTGCCTTTTCAAATCATGTCCAATCAATTGAATTTACCACATGTGGAGTCCTATCAAGTTGTAGAAACATCTCAAGGATGATCAATGTAAACAGGATGCACCTGATCTCAATTTCGAGTCTCATAGCAAAGGGTCTGAATACTTATGTAAATATGGCATTTAAGTTTTTAATTCTTAATAAATTTGCAAAAAAATCTAAAAACCTGTTTTCGCTTTGTCATTATGCGATATCGTGTGGAGATTGATGAGGAAAACGTTATTTAAAACATTTTAGAAAAGGCTGTAACGTAACAAAATGTGGAAAAAGGGAAGGGGTCTGAATGCTTTCCGAATGGACTGTATATTGTGTAAAGGTCGACCGATTAATTGGAATGGCATATTAATTAGGGCCAAATTCAAGTTTTCATAACAATCGGAAATTTGTCATTTTGGACGCCGATTTGGCAGATTATTATTTTTTTTTTTACACCTTTATTTAACTAGGCAAGTCAGTTAAGAACACATTCTTATTTTCAATGACGGCCTAGGAACGGTGGGTTAACTGCCTTGTTCAGGGGCAGAACGCCAGATTTTTACCTTGTCAGCTCAGGGATTCAATCTTGCGACCTTACGGTTAACTAGTACAACACTCTAACCACCTGCCTCACGAGGAGCCAATGTAAGTTGCTAGCTAGCATTAAACTTAATCAATCATAATCACTAGTTATAACTACACATGTTTGATGATATTACTAGTTCATCTAGCATATCCTGCTTTGCATATAATCGATGCAGTGCGCATTCTCGAAAAAGGACTGTCGTTGCTCCAACGTGTACCTAACCATAAACACCAATGCATTTCTTAAAATCAATACACAGAAGTATAGGTTTTTAAACCTGCATATTTAGCTAAAATATATCCAGGTTAGCAGGCAATATTAACCAGGTGAAATTGTGTCACTTCTCTTGCGTTCATTGCACGCAGAGTCAGGGTATATGCAACAGTTTGTGCCGCCTGGCTCATTGCGAACTAATTTGCCAGAATTTTACATAATTATGACATAATATTGAAGGTTGTGCAATGTAACAGGAATATTTAGACTGATGGATGCCACCCGTTCCGTATTTCACTGAAAGAATAAACGTCTTGTTTTCGAGATGATAGTTTCCAGATTTGACCATATTAATGACCTACTGTGTGTTATTATATTATAATTAAGTCTATGATTTGATAGAGCAGTCTGACTGAGCGATGGTATGCACCAACAGGCTCATAAGCATTCATTCAAACAGCACTTTTGTGCGTTTTGCCAGCAGCTCTGCTGTTTATGACTTCAAGCCTATCAACTGGGGCGGCAGGGTAGCCTAGTGGTTAGAGCGTTGGACTAGTAACCGAAAGGTTGCAAGTTCAAATCCCCGAGCTGACACGGTACAAACCTGTCGTTCTGCCCCTGAACAGGCAGTTAACCCACTGTTCCTAGGCCGTCATTGAAAATAAGAATTTGTTCTTAACTGACTTGCCTAGTAAAATAAAGGTTAAAAAAATAAATACAATTTTTAAAAAACTCCCAAGATTAGGCTGGTGTCACTCGCTCTGAGACTTGGAGTAGTTGTTCCCCTTGCTCTGCATGGGTAACGCTGCTTCGAGGGTGGCTGTTGTTGTTGTGTTCCTGGTTTGAGCCCAGGTAGGAGCGGAAGCTATTCTGTTACACTGGCAATTCTAAAGTGCCTATAAGAACATCCAAAGGTATATGAAATACAAATGGTATAGAGAAATAGTCCTATAATTCCTATAATAACTACAACCTAAAACTTCTTACCTGGGAATATTGAAGACTCATGTTAAAAGGAACAACCAGCTTTCATATGTTCTCATGTTCTGAGCAAGGAACTTAAACGTTAACTTTCTTACATGGCACATATTGCACTTTACTTTCTTCTCCAACACTTTGAGGCTAAATTGATTATATTAAGTTTTAAAAAGTGTTCCTTCAGTCTTGTTGTAATTGTCATTATTACAAATATATTTTAAAAATCAGCCTATTAATCGGTATCAGCTTTTTTGTCCTCCAATAATCGGTAGCGGCGTTGAAAAATCATAATCGGTCAATCTCTAATATTGTGGCGTGCTAAAGTTGATGTGACCATTGCGGCTTTTCAGAAATAAATGTTTGGAACATCCCAAGTGGTTTTCTAAAGACCCACTCTTGTTGATACTCATTGGTGTAATATAAACAGGTGAATGTATAGGGAAACTTCAGGAATCAAGGGGCTTGGCAAAGCAATCCCCTCTGCTCTCTATAGCAGTTTTATTCCCCCACGTCCCACCAGCTCCAAGTCACATCACATACTATTATCTGTTATATTCATCTGTGTTCACACCAAACTATGTTTACTTACTTCTTCATTTTCCATTGGTGGCACAACTTTCATCTTGAATACATCTTTTGGGGGAGAGAAACTCTATGAGAAAATAATTCTAACTCGAGATGCATGTGCAACTCATGATTCAGAATATATACATTTTGCACAAAACTCTAGGACCCGGTTTAGCCTATCCCTATTTCCTTGACTAAAAAACACCTTCAATGGAGTTTGACAAACCAGCCCTAAATGTTTAAAAAAAAAGTGATTTCTGAAATTAAAGTTCCATATGAATTTGTACAAGTATAATGCATATGGTAATAAAATACCTGATCTGGTGGGCTTTGTTGGCACAACCATATTCATGGAGGGAAAAAGTATGTTTGATTCTTTGTCCAAACATTTATTATAACCCTAAGAATTGAAGTAGCACATCAGTGTAAAGTCAGTCATATTGACAAAATACCAAACAATTTTAATTCAAACAAAACATAAAGCTGAGTTACCTGCTGCAAAGTTTGCATGAAACATCCCCCATCCTCCACTATTTCCTGTGGTTTGACGGTAGAAACCTGTCCTGGGATTGGGTTGACTCTAGGAGGCACCAACAGCTTGAAATTGAATCCTCTCTCCATCCTGAAAACGAAATGGTAACGTTAATGTTAGCTAGCTATAGTAGCTAATTGACAACAATACGCTATTGACATTTAGTAAAGTAGCAAGCAAGGGGCTTTGGCAATTTTTTATTCATAAAACCTTAGTTAGCAAACTTTCGTCAAAACAGCAAACATCTAGCTAATTTTAGCTAGCTAACGTTACGTTACTGTCGCTAATGTCAGCTTGCTGGCTGACGTTAGCTAACGTTACTAGAAAAATAAATGTTGCGGTCGGAGACTGGCCACATTTACAAGAAAACGAAATATATTTCCCTAATATATTACGCGAATTAATATCTAGCTAATTGTGAATTATTATTTATTACGTTAGCTAATAGCACGGTACCTGGAGGTGAAAAAGACAGCCAACGGTTTTTCAGTTGAAATTCAACGGCTGAGTTCAGCTGGAGGCACGCGCAGATCTCATTTAAAGGGGCGCGTGGAAGGCGATGATTTCGTCACTTTCCAAACCTAAAACTCAAACGACGTCTTATTCCATCCTAAACGACATTTTTAAATATCTAAAATATCTATATTTTTTGTGAGCGTGTGAGGAATGTAGCTATCAAATGGATACATTTGAAGAAATAGAAAGTTGCATTATACCAGTAATTTATATGTAGTTTATGGAAACATTGTAGACTAAGTTAGCCAATTAATTCAAGCAGTTATTTTATACTTTAGCCACAGTAAATAACTGATCCAAAATAAATGACAGTATGTGTTCAGTTGTTTTATTTGTTTGTCATTGCATTTTCTTCATCTTGAATATACAAATATTAAGAACATCAGCTCTTTCCATCACAGATGGACCAGGTGTGATGTTATTTGTTAAATCCACTTCAATCAGTGTAGATGAAGGGGAGGATGAAGGGGATGAAGGGGAGGAGACAGGTTAAATAATGATTTTTATGCCTTGAGACAATTCAGAGGTTGAATGGGCAAGACAAAAACATGTAAGTGCCTTCCTTTGAATGGGGTATGGGGTGGTAGGTGTCAGGTGCACCGGTTTGTGGCAAGAACTGTAACGTTGCTGGGTTTTTCACAATCAACAGTTTCCTGTGTGAATCAAGAATATTCCACCACCCAAAGGACATCCAGCCAACTTGATACAGCTGTTTGAAGCATTGGAGTCAACATGGGCCAACATCCCTGTGGAACACTTTGGACACCTTGTAGAGTCCATACCCCGACAAATTAAGGATGTTCTGATATGTTTGGTATACTCAGTTTGGTATACTCATTGCATCATAATATCTCTCCTGGCTAATGAACACAATATCACATTTCTGTTTTCTTTTCTTTGTGTCAAGACCACATGATGGTCATCATCAATGTATGAAACACATGATTAAAGTATCTTTATGTGCTTATTTGCTGACGTCAAAGTGCCTCCCTCCAAGTCCCTTCAACATGTGAAAATGATGATGATGACCAAAGATTGTCTGTTCCATAGAATTTGGAATTAGAACAATTTACGAGGATCTCGAGGTAAAACTGTCCAGTAGACAAATGTGTAGTGGCTGTGTGTGATCATTGCTATGAGAACCATTTTGATGAGTGCCAATGCTTTTTTGAAGAAATGTTTGAAGCCTGGTAAATTTGACACTAATGTATCTGTTTGCTTTGATTATCACTGTTTGTTTATTCAAACAAAAATACTATTTATTGCTTAGAAAGTTATGCCAATGCAGTAATGTATTTTTGTTTGTGTTTGGACCCCCATGTTTGGACCCCCATGTTTGGACCCCCATGGTTGGACCCCCATGGTTGGACCCCCATGGTTGGACCCCCATGGTTGGACTCCCATGGGTCCAAGCAGTATTGAACCTGGCCTCTATGTATTCATATTTTTAAAATATTGTTGTTTATGTTTACATGTAGTGACTAACGTTCTCTTTCTTTCATGCTATAGTTTTGTTTTTCACTGTGTGTATAAGTGTGTGTTTGACAGACATCTTAGAGAGATTCAAATATGTTTCATTCACTTCTTCTTGTACAGTTCTTGGTAATGACCACAGGGTGGGAGTGTGTGACAGAAAACTAAAATAACTAGTAAAAGATACATTGGGTCCTTACCTAGCGAAAGCTTCCTACAGGACTGACTAAATACATGAAGGATTATTATGATATAACTGGCATCCTCTACATACGGCCTGATCAGCAGTTATTGTTTTCATATTTATTGTTTTCAGAACGAAAATACATTGTTGTCAACAGAAAGTGATACAGACACAGTGCATAACTTTGACCATGAGTGCACACAGCGATCCACAGGGAAGAATCCTCAGATTGCAGGCCTGAGGCCCTGTCACATCTGATGGGCTCTCTCTCACGTCAGTTCAAACATGAAAAATAAACAAACCATGCTGTACCTTCCCCTCCTCCACCCTTCCATCCAGAACCGTACGTAGGAGGTGAGGAAGGACTGTGGTCTGTCATAGAAAACTATCACCAAACAGGCAGGAGATCGGCAGCAGTAGTGCTCTCTAATGGAAGCCTTATGTTCCACATAGGAAAGAAAAGGGTTAATTAAGTAAGTAAAACTCTTCCATCCATTCCTACCTAAGCTACAGTACCTCTCCTTCTCTCCTTACTTTTTCCTTTCACATTCTTTGGCACGTGACTTGGCCCTGGTTGTGTGCCCGGTGGTGGTGTAATGGACTGGGTCCTCCTCACCGGCCCAGCCCAGGCAGCATCAGAACCGGCAGCATCGCGCTTGCTGCTGGTAAACCTGTTTTTTCCAGGGTTGCAATGACACCCTATTCCCTATATAGTGCGCTACTTTTAACCAGGCCCCTTCCTTATATAGTGCAATACTTTTGACCAGAACCCCATATAGGGAATAGGGTGTCATTTGGGACACAATCCAGGGCTGCTGAGTAGTGTGGGATCTTTACAGTGAAAGCATCATGGCATAATGACATCACAGTTATCTCCCTGTACTGTTTGAGAGAGAGAGAGAGAGAGAGTCAAAGGCCTTCATATGAAATGCTGCCACTGTTGCCTCTCCAGTCTCCACGGCTATTTATCCATGGTCGTTCTTGATTAGTAAAGCTGCTACTAATCAGACATCATTCACTACTGCGCAATTCATTACAGCTCATAAAAGCGGATGAGGTCATAGCAGTTATGTGTGATTTTCTGCATCAGAGATTTAGTGAAGACATTGAACCTCTGGCAAACCAACCTACACACTAGTTCTATACTATGTGGTATTGTGGGGTAGACAGACTACTGTCAGTATTTGATTGGGAATCAGAACTTCCACAGATATCCGTATGGATGTATCTACTGAATCCCACTCCCATGGTTCTGGTCCATAACTGCTCTATGACTGTTGAAATCATGTTTATTTTATTTTGTGTTCAATCTTTATTTATTCAGGAAGTCCCATTGAGGTGAGAAGACTTATTTTACAAGGCTGACCTGGCCTGTTCATGCAAAACCATATATCTTGGCCAGACAGAGAAGCTTCTGATGTCACAAAGCCCCTCAAAATAAGCATTAGGAGGAAAGTATAAAACACACAGATTTAACAGAGCAGAAGGCCTCCTGGGAACCCAGTATTTGTTTAAATTCCAAATCCATACGTTGTGTTTATTTATCAAGTGTAATCTGGCGTAGTTATCAGTGCTGGAAGGGCAGCTCAGAGTTTACACACCAAGTTCAAATATTGCATTTTCAACGCAGCGAGCAATTGCAATATGTCCTCACATGAAATTGAATCTCTTGAAAGAGCAAGCGAAAACAAACAGTTGGTTACTTGTTAATGACATCATTATGTGCGTACCTGGATATCATTACTCTACACATTAAGGTTGCATGGTTCTGTACAAGCCTCAACTTTTCATCAACAAACAAAACATTGCTGTTATATCCATAAATCTTCAATGTCTTCCTAATATATAATAATATATAATAAACATGACATTCTCATATCATAACCTTCTATTGTCGGGACATAAAAATTCCCTCGCTTTGTACCTTTGCAGCGCACCGAGACATTAGTCAACATCAACGTAGCTACAGATGATGCATTAAATATAATATGTAGGCCTATGTAGTATTACAGTAACAGGTAAATGCCTGGCTCTGCCTAAGACAGGCATTGTCTCCATCCCAAATGGCCCCCTTTCTCTATGTCGTGTGCTACATTTGACCTGGGCTCTGGTCAAAATTAGTGCACTTTAAAGGGAATATGGCGCCATTGGGATGTAGCCTTTGCCATATTGAGGGACTGTACAGAGGAAAGGCTATGTAGTGCATTACAGTATTACATAAAGCCTAACGCCAATGTTTCCAGCCCTGCAGGCACAAACCAGCCATCATTTCCCAAGGTATGGTAAGAGGTAAACACCCTGACACTGTAACATTCCATCAACAAGATCAAACAGAGAAGCCATCCACAGCCCTGCCCAGGTATTAAACAGTACAGTACACCACTGTCTTCATAGGGGCGTGCACTAAGAAACCTTTCCAAGGTGATCCCATTCAAAAGCACTGTGGAAAGCAAAGCACACATTCAGGAGGAGGAGGAGGAGGACAAAGGATAGAACCACGTCCTGTACAATATAGATCAAATCTCCTTTAGTGGAGGTCAACGACCCCTCACTGTATGCCTCTTTTACCGTTAATAGTCCCGTTCTCTGGGGATATGATGTTTGGATTGTTCTGGAAATATATAGGCAATAAAGGACAAAGGGGTGTCATAAACGTTGATTAAAGCTCTTCTTAAAGGAGCCAGGCGGGAGAGGTTCCTGAGTTATGGAGGCCTTTCAGTCGCCGTTACTGTTTCTGTGACAGAGACCTCTTAATGCTGCTGCCTGTGTCTGGCTGGTCCGTCCTGGACGACACGGTGCAGTGGTAAACATCTCTCTCTCTTTGAGGAGAGGAGACAGTCATTAATCCCCAGGCTGGGACAGAGGAGAGGAGGAGAGGAGACAGTCATTAATCCCCAGGCTGGGACAGAGGAGAGGAGGAGAGGGGAGGAGGGAAGACATCACACCCAGCCAGCCCAGTCTCCCAGCTCCCCAGCCCAGCCCAGCCTCCCAGCTCCCCAGCCCAGCCTCCCAGCTCCCCAGCCCAGTCTCCCAGCTCCCCAGCCCAGCCCAGCCCCCCAGCTCCCCAGCCCAGCCTCCCAGCTCCCCAGCCCAGTCTCCCAGCTCCCCAGCCCAGTCTCCCAGCTCCCCAGCCCAGTCTCCCAGCTCCCCAGCCCAGCCCCCCAGCTCCCCAGCCAGCCTCCCAGCCCAGTCTCCCAGCTCCCCAGCCCAGCCTCCCAGCTCCCCAGCCCAGTCTCCCAGCCCAGTCTCCCAGCTCCCCAGCCCCCCATCTCCCCAGCCCAGCCTCCCAGCTCCCCAGCCCAGCCTCCCAGCCCCCCAGCCCAGCTCCCAGCCCCCAGCCCAGCCGCCCAGGCCCCCAGCCCACAGCTTCCCAGCCCCCAGCCTCCAAGCCCCCAGCCTAGCAGTCCAGCCCAGCATCCCAGCCCCCAGCCTAGCAGTCCAGCCCAGCATCCCAGCCCCCAGCCTAGCAGTCCAGCCCAGCATCCCAGCCCCCAGCCTAGCAGTCCAGCCCAGCATCCCAGCCCCCAGCATAGCAGTCCAGCCCAGCCCCCCAGTCCAGCCCAGGGCCCCAGTCCAGCCCAGCCTACAAGCCGCCACCAGCAAGTCACAATAACCTCCAACCTGCATGATTTTTCACCATCCAGATGTCTGTTTTATTTTTTTGGTACATTTTAACTGAGGCTTAAATTTCAATGATCCTGGTGGTGGTAGTAGTGGTGGTTACATTGTTTAATGGCCTTTCTATTAAATTACATTATGATTATAATAACTCATGATACACTGTTAGGGAGGGCTGTCTGTAGACTCTTTTTTTAAAGACAATATTGCATGTCATCACATTTCATGTCTCTTTAGGCCTATGTCACATTCTAAAGAAAAATGCTAAGTGGAATTCAGAGGATGAAGTGATGATATGTAGGATAGCTACAAACAGTTGCATGAATAAGACTCAAGATCATGGCATGATTTAACTATCCTCCTGGCTCCTACATTAACAACTGAAATAAATAATACCAGAGTAGAGGAAACATAACACTGCTCTGTCTGGAAACATGACCGTATCTAAGATAGTGACAGAATTAGGGAGAAGGGATGATCATTGTACAGGTGACAGGCAATTCATTTGTCCATATCCATCACTAAGCACCTCTCTTGTCTGTCATCCATTTAATGTGTGCATAAACCACCCCCTGAAATAAACATGGAGAAGTGCCATAGATAGAAAGAGTCTGTATGAGTTCTACAGACAGATGGTTGTTTAGTTTGTTTAGTTTGATGGTAGAACCAGGAGGATGTTCTACAGACAGATGGTTGTTTAGTTTAATGGTAGAACCAGGATGATGTTCTACAGACGGATGGTTGTTTAGTTTGTTTAGTTTAATGGTAGAACCAGGATGATGTTCTACAGACAGATGGTTGTTTAGTTTAATGGTAGAACCAGGATGATGTTCTACAGACAGATGGTTGTTTAGTTTGTTTAGTTTAATGTTAGAACCAGGAGGATGTTCTACAAACAGATGGTTGTTTAGTTTGTTGAGTTTGATGGTAGAACCAGGAGGATGTTCTACAGACGGATGGTTGTTTAGTTTGTTTAGTTTAATGGTAGAACCAGGAGGATGTTCTACAGACAGATGGTTGTTTAGTTTGTTTAGTTTAATGGTAGAACCAGGAGGATGTTCTACAGACGGATGGTTGTTTAGTTTGTTTAGTTTAATGGTAGAACAAGGAGGATGTTCTACAGACAGATGGTTGTTTAGTTTGTTTAGTTTAATGGTAGAACCAGGAGGATGTTCTACAGACGGATGGTTGTTTAGTTTGTTTAGTTTAATGGTAGAACCAGGAGGATGTTCTACAGACGGATGGTTGTTTAGTTTAATGGTAGAACCAGGATGATGTTCTACAGACAGATGGTTGTTTAGTTTGTTTAGTTTAAGGGTAGAACCAGGAGGATGTTCTACAGACGGATGGTTGTTTAGTTTAATGGTAGTACCAGGAGGATGTTCTACAGACGGATGGTTGTTTAGTTTGTTTAGTTTGATGGTAGAACCAGGATGATGTTCTACAGACAGATGGTTGTTTAGTTTGTTGAGTTTGATGGTAGAACCAGGATGATGTTCTACAGACAGATGGTTGTTTAGTTTGTTTAGTTTAATGGTAGAACCAGGAGGATGTTCTACAGACAGATGGTTGTTTAGTTTGTTTAGTTTGATGGTAGAACCAGGATGATGTTCTACAGACAGATGGTTGTTAAGTTTGTTTAGTTTGATGGTAGAACCAGGAGGATGTTCTACAGACAAATTGTTGTTTAATTTGATGGTAGAACCAGGATGATGTTCTACAGACAAATTGTTGTTTAATTTGATGGTAGAACCAGGATGATGTTTTGTCTGTCCTTGATTTCCCCTGCATCACATTACCTCTATGGCCTACCTAGCATTACTTCTGGAAAAATATCTCACTTGTTCTTTGTCTGTGTAACAGCATCTCTTAAATCCAACACTTAGAGGTCGATATAATGCCTCCAATTATTTATTTACTCAAGGCAGCAGCATGATTATTCATTATTAAGAGGTAGAGGATGGAGAGAGGAGAACATTCTCTCTCTATTCAATTCAATTCAAGTGCTTTATTGGCATGGGAAACATATGTTAACATTGCCAAAGCAAGTGAAATAGATAATAAACAAAAGTTAAATAAACTCTCTCCCTCTGTCTAGCTTTCTTTCTCCCTCTTCTCTCTTTCTATCTCTATCTCTCTCTCTCTTTCTCTCTTGCGCTCTCTCCAAAACAAGGTCCAAGTCTGCTATTCAAGGCTAACTTTCTTGTGTTTGTGAACTTGGGTAAGTGGAGATGAATCAAATTGCTATCGGTCTACTATACTACTGTATATTAAATCATTAAATATCAATTTCAAATGTAAACTTTATTTACCATGTTAAAAGCAGCCACTATTCCGGCTGATCAGTTTTGCTAACAAGAGGTGAATACCCATTTGTATAAGGTAGCCTTTCAATAAGTATTGGTGCACGTTGATAATGGTGTACCCTGTCAGTTTTGTGCCATACGTACCCTATGTGCATTTGCAAACTCTGCCTTGCTCGCCCCAACAGTCCGCCTCCAAGCGGACCACGATGATTCAGAAGTTCAGGAATCCCACGTGACGTCACCGAGGGGTGATGTAATGCTTCTCTAAATAGAACGTATTGTAATCTTTTCTCAGTCCAACGTGGTTCCTTCTGAGAGTCTGTTGCGTATTTTCTACACTTGTTTGGTAAGTTAAAATAATTGCTTTCCACCACAGTAAATTATAAACATGCAATTATGGATTGTTAATTTCGTTTTGTTCAGCTGCATTGTTATTTCTTTTCACTTCAGTTGATGTGACAAGTTGCTCAGAGAATCGCATCAACAGAATGCTGCGGCGCTCTACAGATTTTTTTGAATATTATATTCTGTTGTCTCGTGCATATTGTATTATGTGCAGAAATGTGTTTAAGTCCGTTATTTACTCGTATAGTGACAGGCTTGCCATCTCGGTACAATATTTAGAAGTGTCAGGACGCGCGTGGACTGACTGTTGAATGTTGTTGAAGTTGAGCAGAGATGTCAAGTGTTGCTCTCTGCTCGCGAGCTGTCAGAGCGGTTGCTTCTAGCTACCATAGTAATTTACCCCACAAACTGGATGTGTGAGTAGGTTAGCTATGTGTAGTATCCAGTGATGTGCCAGTGCAGGGTAGCCTATGGCGCGCAATTACTAAAGATAATATTTGGAGGAATGAATTGGCAATGGTTATCAACAGCAAGTACTGACACAGCCTGGGCTATACGTGTCGACTTATTAAAAAACATCTAGAGCTTTACAAAGTAATATTTTTAATGATTCTGAAGTTTGCAGTGCTTTGCAACATTGTCCCCCTGTCCCATGGATGGATGCAGCCCACTTCTAGACGTTGTCCTGTGTGTCAAACTGGACTGCGGGACGGGACGCGGACGCAGTTTACAAACGGTCACGTCCTCGACAACGGTAAAAGTAGCTAAAGAGGAGCTGTCATTCCATCCATAATACCAATATATGTTTATGATACTGTGGTAGCCTATAATACTGTTCATTTTGAAGAGTAATCTAACCGAAACATTACGTCATTCTGCAGGCCAGCAGTCGCTATTTGATTAACCGCCGCCGAGCAATTGAAGGTTTCAGAGGAGTTCTGCTGACTGGGCACACTTTACGTTAAGTGCCTGCGGTATAAAAATATGTTTTAATCTTATGATTAGATTGTCATTGAATTTAAATGATGGCGAACCATTCTCCGTTTGTCAGTTTCCAGTTTTTTATTATTATTGTAGCCTATAATGATCAAACATTCTCTCTCTAAATTTACCTGGGTGCCTCTCTTCTGCAATTACTATTCACTATCGATGACGATGATGACAGTGTTAATAATAATTATTATTGAGTTTGTGGTTTAACTAAATATGATTCATGTACAACATTATAATATCTGCTGAATCCATCTTCATAAATCAAATAAAAACTCGTATTAAATAGCCTAAATTAAAAAGAACATGACCCAAATTATTTGAGGCACTTAACTTAAAATAAAAAATAATCGTTATAAGACCAGTAGAAGCGAGGGAAAGAGAGTGTGCTGGAATGTAGGCCTACTTAATATAACTGTTCTGACTGATGGAGGTACGACTGGAAAAAAATGACAGAATAATTATTTCTTAGCGAATGTCCTTGTGTTTGAAGCCCGATAGTGGGTATATATATCTAAAAAATACATCTAACACTAGACGGAGAGTAGACTGAAGTATACTTCTTAAAAATGTGTTTATTTCTAATTGAATTTTTATATATGAAGATATTCATCAAATCTGTCACCATAGATCAGCTACCATGATCAACACATTGGTATAAAATAATGAACACAGTAACACAGAGTGAAACATTTACTTAATAATCTAAGTCAACTAATTAAGTAATCAATGTAGTTAAGTGAATACAACATGTATACACCACTATATGTGTGCTTTTGACCAGCTGTAAATTCAACCACTTTCCAGTTTTGAGTCTATTTAACTAGGTATAGATTAAGATGTGATGTTATAATCCTCATGATTTTACATATTATACTTTGGGTTAGTTAGGGTCCTATGTCGCTCTGTTGGTAGAGTGTGGTGCTTGCAACACCACGGTTGTGGGTTCGATTCCCACAGGGGACAGGTATGGGGAGAAAGTGCATAAATGTATCAAGTTGCTCTAGAAAAGAGCGTCTGCTAAATTTAAAAAATGTTTGTATTTTTATGAGATTTTTTGTTGTTTTTGAATAGCCTACTTTTATAAAACAAACTCTAATAACATGATTATAAAGAGGGTGATTCGTACAATTTGCCGTGAGTGACACCGTCCACACAATCACAGTCCCCTCTATAATAAAGGCCGATCTGACTCCAGGTATTGTGGTAGTGTAGAAAGGCCCTGTGGCTGAGTGTGTATTATGCCGGGCCCCTCCACAGCTCAGCGTTAGTTAACACCTTGTTGTCCTCAATGTGGATGTGAGTGTGTTGACTGGTGAAGCCCTGGGGTGGAGGTGTCACTATGCTTGTTGGAAATGTACACACACACACACACACACACACACACACACACACACACACACACACACACACACACACACACACACACACACACACACACACACACACACACACACACACACACACACACACACACACACACACACACACACACACACACACACACACACACACACACACACACACACACACACACACACACACACACACACACACACACACACAGTTTAGACACCGTGCAGGGACTGAGAGGTGGTGATTGACAGTGATTGAGGGTTGCCTCTCAGGGGCCCCTCTGTGCTGTGTGTGTACAGCATACTATAGGGCCTATATGAGGAGTTCACAGCACATACAGCATTGTTTGAGCAAGCCGTGTTCCTCGCCTCAGGGATCGCTGTGATCCCACCATGAACCTGCACTGTTGAAGGCCCCCCCACCCCCACGTCGAACACACACACTGAACACACACACACACACTGAACACACACACACACCGAACATACACACACCGAACACACACACTGAACACACACACACAAACTGAACAGACACACACACACACACCGAACATACACACACCGAACACACACACACACACCATACTGTTTGAATTGTAATATGTGCCCTACCTGAAGAGTTCGTTCCCTGGTCCCCATTGAAATCGTACTCCGCTCACTAATCCGTCCCCTCTCTCACATCGGGACCCAGTTAATGTAAAGTGTAACCAAATTTCCTCTGCTAAACTAAAACATCTATATCAAATAAAAGCCAAGTGCCCCATTGAAGGGAAAAGGCGTTGTGCTCTGGCGATTTAGAGGCGAGAGTAGCAATTGGGACAACTCACTGGGGCTTACATGGAGCCCTTGTTTCAGTGTTTTATGCGTATTATGGTTTTAATTTCCTTTTCAACGTGTTGAGTTGATATATTTCTGAAGGAAAAGCCTCAAACCAATCATATTTCATATTCTGGTAATGACTCGGGAATAAAGTATAGGCCTAATGTGTGGAAATGGAATAGAAAATGTTTCTCTTTGAATGTTAGTCTTGGCGTTTTCTGATTGACATTTGGAGAAAAGGTTTTGGAACATGAGCCAAATCACATTGTCAAACACTTGATGGACTAGTTTAAGTTGTTGATAATACTGTGAGAAGAGTTCTACTTAGTGAACAAAGCTTGATGAATTGTAAGTATCCAGGTTAGAGAATGGATCTTGCTGTTCAGTCCAATCTTTTTTAAATTATATCTGGGCTACCAGTATTATACCTACAGTATGTGGAGAGTCTACCACCAGTATTATACCTACAGTATGTGGAGAGTCTACTACCAGTATTATACCTACAGTATGTGGAGAGTCTACTACCAGTATTATACCTACAGTATGTGGAGAGTCTACTACCAGTATTATACCTACAGTATGTGGAGAGTCTACTACCAGTATTATACCTACAGTATGTGGAGAGTCTACTACCAGTATTATACCTACAGTATGTGGAGAGTCTACCACCAGTATTATACCTACAGTATGTGGAGAGTCTACTACCAGTATTATACCTACAGTATGTGGAGAGTCTACTACCAGTATTATACCTACAGTATGTGGAGAGTCTACTACCAGTATTATACCTACAGTATGTGGAGAGTCTACTACCAGTATTATACCTACAGTATGTGGAGAGTCTACCACCAGTATTATACCTACAGTATGTGGAGAATCTACTACCAGTATTATACCTACAGTATGTGGAGAGTCTACCACCAGTATTATACCTACAGTATGTGGAGAATCTACTACCAGTATTATACCTACAGTATGTGGAGAGTCTACCACCAGTATTATACCTACAGTATGTGGAGAATCTACTACCAGTATTATACCTACAGTATGTGGAGAGTCTACTACCAGTATTATACCTACAGTATGTGGAGAGTCTACTACCAGTATTATACCTACAGTATGTGGAGAGTCTACTACCAGTATTATACCTACAGTATGTGGAGAGTCTACTACCAGTATTATACCTACAGTATGTGGAGAGTCTACTACCAGTATTATACCTACAGTATGTGGAGAGTCTACTACCAGTATTATACCTACAGTATGTGGAGAGTCTACTACCAGTATTATACATACAGTATGTGGAGAGTCTACTACCAGTATTATACCTACAGTATGTGGAGAGTCTACTACCAGTATTATACCTACAGTATGTGGAGAGTCTACTACCAGTATTATACCTACAGTATGTGGAGAGTCTACTACCAGTATTATACCTACAGTATGTAGATAATCTACCACCAGTATTATACCTACAGTATGTGGAGAATCTACTACCAGTATTATACCTACAGTATGTGGAGAGTCTACCACCAGTATTATACCTACAGTATGTGGAGAGTCTACTACCAGTATTATACCTACAGTATGTGGAGAGTCTACTACCAGTATTATACCTACAGTATGTGGAGAGTCTACTACCAGTATTATACCTACAGTATGCGGAGAGTCTACTACCAGTATTATACCTACAGTATGTTGAGAGTCTACTACCAGTATTATACCTACAGTATGTTGAGAGTCTACTACCAGTATTATACCTACAGTATGTTGAGAGTCTACTACCAGTATTATACCTACAGTATGTGGAGAGTCTACTACCAGTATTATACCTACAGTATGCGGAGAGTCTACTACCAGTATTATACCTACAGTATGTGGATAATCTATCACCAGTATTATACCTACAGTATGTGGAGAGTCTGCTTCTTTGTCTTGGAGTGGCCAAGGCTCACTAAGTGTACAATTAGATAACAATTGATGGATAAGGTTGTTGCTGTTGCTCTGAAAAGTGTTGTTTAAGGTAGTAAAGTGATTGTCATATTTCAGCGAGTGGTGAAAATATCAGTCATGTTGCCCATGCATGTTCAGAGATGATGGAGCATGTTTATCTTTGAGACTTTGTTATGAATAGAAACAGAACAGGTGAAGGACGAGAGAGAGAAAGAGAGAGTGACGGGAGAGAGAGAGAGAGAGAGAGAGAGAGAGAGAGAGAGAGAGAGAGAGAGAGAGAGAGAGAGAGAGAGAGAGAGAGAGAGAGAAGAATGGGAGACAGAGAGAGAGAAGAATGGGGGAGAGAGAGAGAGAGGTAGCGAGAGAGAGGGGGAAGGAGAGAAGGAGAAAAACGTGATGAGGGAGAAAGAGAGAGAAGCACGGGAGACAGACAGAGAGAGGAGAGAGAAGGATAGAAAGAGAGGAGGGAGAGAGCGAGAGGGAGAAAGAGAGGAGGGAGAGATAGAGACCCAGACCTCCTTGCCCTCTGTCAGAGGGACCCTGTCCAGACCTTTCCCAGCAGGCTTTGCCACAGATGTAGCCTGTAAGAAAAAAGGCTCTGGTTAACTTTACACGCCATTTGAATGTTTTGACTTTGTTAGAGGAAATAGTCTGTACAGGTTTTTTAAAAATCACACATGCTAATCATGTATGAATGTATTCATGCTAAACAAGTCATGTGTGGCCTTAGCTCAAATGTTTAGTTGATTCAAATAGAGAGACACAAAAATGTTTGGGGGTGGGATTCAGTCAGATCACACATGGTGGAAAATGTGGCTTTTAAAGGCCATTTCCTATTGAACCGATATATACAGCATTTACTGTTGTGGAGAATGAGCAGTTGGATTGAATCCCGGCCTAATACGGTGGTCTGTGCGTACATTTGAAGAGTCATTTGTGTTAGGCTTTATCGTAGGAGTGCTTCTCCGTGGATTCATTTGGTTTTAACATATCCCACCCATTTTCATTTTCAAAGAACGAGGGCGCCTGCTCACTAATCAATGACAAAACATGATTTCTAGCTAAAATAAAAATGTAAAGCGTCTTTAACATTTTTATCCCCCTCACAGGCTAAACACTAGGCAGTAAAGCTGTTAGGCTCTAGTCTCCCAGAGGGCTGAATGGTCAGGCAAGGTTCTGAGGGTGGAGGGGTTGGTTATAAGACAGTAGAGGTTAGACTGTTATAAGACTTAGTGAGACGTAGAACCTCTAGTCTGAATAAAACATGAAGTCCCAGTGGTCACGTCATTCCTGGAAATAGTCATTCCTGGAAATAGTAGTTAAATGCGTGCTGATGTTTTGTAGACTTTAGTCTAATCTGCTCCTACTATTATATGTGTTGTAGAATCTAGTCTAATCTGCTCCTACTATTATATGTGTTGTAGAATCTAGTCTAATGTCTCCTACTATTATATGTGTTGTAAACTCTAGTCTAATGTCTCCTACTATTATATGTGTTGTAAACTCTAGTCTAATGTCTCCTACTATTATATGTGTTGTAGAATCTAGTCTAATGTCTCCTACTATTATATGTGTTGTAGAATCTAGTCTAATGTCTCCTACTATTATATGTGTTGTAAACTCTAGTCTAATCTCTCCTACTATTATATGTGTTGTAGAATCTAGTCTAATCTGCTCCTACTATTATATGTGTTGTAGAATCTAGTCTAATGTGCTCCTACTATTATATGTGTTGTAGAATCTAGTCTAATCTGCTCCTACTATTATATGTGTTGTAGAATCTAGTCTAATCTGCTCCTACTATTATATGTGTTGTAAACTCTAGTCTAATCTGCTCCTACTATTATATGTGTTGTAGAATCTAGTCTAATCTGCTCCTACTATTATATGTGTTGTAGAATCTAGTCTAATCTCTCCTACTATTATATGTGTTGTAAACTCTAGTCTAATCTCTCCTACTATTATATGTGTTGTAGAATCTAGTCTAATGTCTCCTACTATTATATGTGTTGTAGAATCTAGTCTAATGTCTTCTACTATTATATGTGTTGTAGAATCTAGTCTAATCTGCTCCTACTATTATATGTGTTGTTAAACTCTAGTCTAATGTCTCCTACTATTATATGTGTTGTAGAATCTAGTCTAATCTGCTCCTACTATATGTGTTGTAGAATCTAGTCTAATCTGCTCCTACTATTATATGTGTTGTTAAACTCTAGTCTAATGTCTCCTCCTACTATATGTGTTGTAGAATCTAGTCTAATCTGCTGCTACTATTATATGTGTTGTAAACTCTAGTCTAATCTGTAAAATTTTCTGCATCGTAATGGCCTCCTACTTGTTTTCTTTCTCAGAAATAGAACTCCCACTACCACCCAGCCTATATTCCAAATTGCAAATATTACACTACTTTTGACTAGAGCCCAGGGCCCTATAGGGAATAGGGTGCCATGTGAGACGTATCCCTGGTCATAGAGACCAGGCTGGGCCCTGCCTTGAATCTGCAACAGCTCTTTTCACACAGAGCGTCCTGTCACTCTCTGTGTGAAGTAATGAACACCTGACTGTAGGCTACTGCCAGGAGGGAATGGAATACTATATTTTCTATGTTTAAGACTGAAAATAACCATGAAGCCTGCTATTTTTAGGCCACAACATCAATAAATAGAGTCATCTAGAACGACTCAATGAAAGAAAGAGATGTCTATGTCTTGATGTGAGCTGGGAGCTAAACTCTCCTTGCTCTCTATTTCTCTATTTCTCTATTTCTCTCTTTCTCTTTCTCTCTCTCTCTTCTCTCTCTCTCTCTCTCTCTCTCTCTCTCTCTCTCTCTCTCTCTCTCTCTCTCTCTCTCTCTCTCTCTCTCTCTCTCTCTCTCTCTCTCTCTCATTGTTTGTAGACTTATGAGGAGTTGGTGAGAGTGATGAACTCTGAGCAGGAAAGGCCGTTTGTGTGCAGTGCCCCTGGCTGTTCTCAGGTGAGTGTGTCGACACACGTCGGTGTATGTGTGTTTGTGAGGGAGCGTGTGTGAGTGTGTGCACACTTATGTGCAGTGGTGGAAAAAGTACTCAATTGTCATACTTGAATAAAAGTAAAGGAACCTTAATAGAAAAGGACTCAAGTGAAATTCATCCAGTAAAATATTACTTGAGTAAAAGTCTAAAAGTATTTGGTTTTAAATATACTTACGTAAGTTTCAAAAGTAAATGGAGTTGCTAAAATATACTTAAGTCTGAAAAGTGAAAGTATAAACCATTTCAAATTGTGTATATTAAGCAAACCAGATGGCACATGGATAGCCAGGGGCACCACTCCAACACTCAGACATCATTTACCTATAGCCAGGGGCACCACTCCAACACTCAGACATCATTTACCTATAGCCAGGGGCACGCTCCAACACTCAGACATCATTTACCTATAGCCAGGGGCACGCTCCAACACTCAGACATCATTTACCTATAGCCAGGGGCACGCTCCAACACTCAGACATCATTTACCTATAGCCAGGGGCACGCTCCAACACTCAGACATCATTTACCTATAGCCAGGGGCACACTCCAACACTCAGACATCATTTACCTATAGCCAGGGGCACGCTCCAACACTCAGACATCATTTACCTATAGCCAGGGGCACGCTCCAACACTCAGACATCATTTACCTATAGCCAGGAGCACACTCCAACACTCAGACATCATTTACCTATAGCCAGGGGCACCACTCCAACACTCAGACATCATTTACCTATAGCCAGGGGCACGCTCCAACACTCAGACATCATTTACCTATAGCCAGGAGCACACTCCAACACTCAGACATCATTTACCTATAGCCAGGAGCACACTCCAACACTCAGACATCATTTACCTATAGCCAGGAGCACACTCCAACACTCAGACATCATTTACCTATAGCCAGGAGCACACACCAACACTCAGACATCATTTACCTATAGCCAGGAGCACACTCCAACACTCAGACATCATTTACCTATAGCCAGGAGCACCACTCCAACACTCAGACATAATTTACCTATAGCCAGGGCCACACTCCAACAATCAGACATCATTTACCTATAGCCAGGGGCACACTCCAACACTCAGACATCATTTACCTATAGCCAGGGGCACACTCCAACACTCAGACATCATTTACCTATAGCCAGGGGCACGCTCCAACACTCAGACATCATTTACCTATAGCCAGGGGCACACTCCAACACTCAGACATCATTTACCTATAGCCAGGGGCACGCTCCAACACTCAGACATCATTTACCTATAGCCAGGGGCACGCTCCAACACTCAGACATCATTTACCTATAGCCAGGGGCACACTCCAACACTCAGACATCATTTACCTATAGCCAGGAGCACGCTCCAACACTCAGACATCATTTACCTATAGCCAGGGGCACACTCCAACACTCAGACATCATTTACCTATAGCCAGGGGCACACTCCAACACTCAGACATCATTTACCTATAGCCAGGAGCACGCTCCAACACTCGGACATCATTTACAAATGAAGCATTTGTGTTTAGTGAGTCAGCCAGATCAGAGGCAGTCGGGATGAACAGGGATGATCTCTGTTTAGTGAGTCAGCCAGATCAGAGGCAGTAGGGATGACCAGGGATGATATCTGTTTAGTGAGTCCGTCAGATCAGAGGCAGTAGGGATGACCAGGGATGTTCTCTGTTTAGTGAGTCCGTCAGATCAGAGGCAGTCGTGATGACCAGGGATGATCTCTGTTTAGTGAGTCCGTCAGATCAGAGGCAGTAGGGATGACCAGGGATGTCCTCTTGATAAGTGTGAGAATTAGACCATTTCCTGTCCTGCTAATCATTCAAAATGAGTACTTTTGGGTGTCAGGCTAAATATATGGAGTAAAAAGTAGATTATTTTCTTTAGGAATGTAGTGAAGTAAAAGTAAAAGTTTGCAAAAATATAAATAGTAAAGTACAGATACCCACCAAAACGACTTAAGTAGTACTTTAAAGTATTTTTACTTCGGTACTTTACACCACTGCTTATGTGTGTGTTTTTGTGTGTATGTGTGCTCGTGCATGTTGGTGTGTGAGTGCCTGTAACATGAAGAAGAGGTTGAAGAGGGAGCCTGAAAAGCACGGTGCTGCGTCACACATCAGGAGAAAACAGAATAGCACCCACTTCCAGTCCAACTCCAGCTGTAAAGAAAGGAGCTTTTTGCTGCAGAAAAACACCACAGAATAATGGTTCATAATAAGGTCTGTCACCCTTTTGTTAGGATGCACAGTAGAGGTGAAGTGTGAAGATCAAATATGTATTGTCCTATTTTATATTGAAGTAAGGCTTTGGGCCTCCCGAGTGGTGCAGCGGTCTAAGGCACTGAATCGCAGTGCTAGAGGCGTCACTACAGACCTGGGTTTGATCCCGGGCTGTATCACAACCGGCCGTGATTGGGAGTCCCATAGGGCGGTGCACAATTGGTCCGTGTTAGGGGAGGGTTTGGCCGGGGTAGGCTGTCATTGTAAATGAGAATTTGTTCTTCACTAACTTGCCTAGTTAAATAAAAATAAGGTATAGATTATAGAGAAGTCATTCTAGACTTTATAAACTCCTTTTCATACCGTATGTTCAGTGTTAACCTCTCAGGTATTTTGTCCACATGCAGGGACATGAAGATGATCGACTACTACATGTTTTCTTACTCTGTGATCATAGACAACCACAACACTCACAGGAATGTGTTCCTGGAGTGCAGTATTCCTTTAACTGTCTCTGCATGCCTTTTTAACCTGGAATTAACACTAGTGAATATCATCCAAAATATCACTGAATACCACTGGACTCCAGGCTTGAGACTGTGTGTGTAGAGAACTGAGTGGTTGTGTTCTTTATCAAGGAGGACCACATTGGAACAATGGTATTTTTATTTTAAAATAACTATATTTATTGTTTCATGTGTTGTCCTCATCTTTTTTAACAGTACCATTTTCTTCACCCCAAAATAAATCAAATCATACTGTCTCAACAGCGATTCCCCACAGAGGACCACCTGATGATTCACCGGCACAAGCATGAGATGACTCTGAAGTTCCCCTCCATAAAGATCGACAGCATGTTATCAGGTGACAAATGGCTTCATGCTGTATGCTGTAACTTCACTTTCTAGGCTGCATCCCAACTGGCATCCTATTCCCTATGTAGTGCACTACATTTGACCAAGGCCCATAATAGGATGCCATTTGCGACACATCCTCTAGTCTAATAGTGTAACATGTACGCTGGGAGTCGGGAAGCAAATACAGGGAGTGAAAAGGTCATAATAAATAGAACATAGTACAAAACTAGAAACAGGAAAAGCAAACAGACATGAAACAGAAGCAGAATCACGAACGCCTGAGGAAGAACCAAGGGGACCGATGTAGGGGAGGTAACCAGGAAGGTGATGGAGTCCAGGTGAGTCTCATGAGGCGCAGGTGCGAGTAACGATGGTGGCAGGTATGCGTGATGATGAGACAAGTGGCACGTGGAGCGCCGGAGAGGGGGAGCGGGAGTACACTTGACAAATAGTCTGGTCCCATCGTGGTGTTCTGGAAGAGACAAGTGTTTTAGTTCTGCCTCAGGAAGTATTAACTCTCCGCTCCAGGCAGATAGTCAGTCAGTCAGGCTATAAACAAACAGTACTGTGTAGTCTACATCAGGGTTGGGGTTCATTCTGCCTCAGGAAGTATTAACTCTCCGCTCCAGGCAGATAGTCAGTCAGTCAGGCTATAAACAAACAGTACTGTGTAGTCTACATCAGGGTTGGGGTTCATTCTGCCTCAGGAAGTATTAACTCTCTGCTCCAGGCAGATAGTCAGTCAGTCAGGCTATAAACAAACAGTACTGTGTAGTCTACATCAGGGTTGGGGTTCATTCTGCCTCAGGAAGTATTAACTCTATTAACTCTCGCTCCAGGCAGATAGTCAGTCAGTCAGGCTATAGTAACTACATCAGGGTTGGGGTTCATTCTGCCTCAGGAAGTATTAACTCTCCGCTCCAGGCAGATAGTCAGTCAGTCAGGCTATAAACAAACAGTACTGTGTAGTCTACATCAGGGTTGGGGTTCATTCTGCCTCAGGAAGTATTAACTCTCCGCTCCAGGCAGATAGTCAGTCAGTCAGGCTATAAACAAACAGTACTGTGTAGTCTACATCAGGGTTGGGGTTCATTCTGCCTCAGGAAGTATTAACTCTCCGCTCCAGGCAGATAGTCAGTCAGTCAGGCTATAAACAAACAGTACTGTGTAGTCTACATCAGGGTTGGGGTTCATTCTGCCTCAGGAAGTATTAACTCTCCGCTCCAGGCAGATAGTCAGTCAGTCAGGCTATAAACAAACAGTACTGTGTAGTCTACATCAGGGTTGGGGTTCATTCTGCCTCAGGAAGTATTAACTCTCCGCTCCAGGCAGATAGTCAGTCAGTCAGGCTATAAACAAACAGTACTGTGTAGTCTACATCAGGGTTGGGGTTCATTCTGCCTCAGGAAGTATTAACTCTCCGCTCCAGGCTATAAACAAACAGATAGTCAGTCAGTCAGGCTATAAACAAACAGTACTGTGTAGTCTACATCAGGGTTGG
The DNA here is from genome assembly GCF_021184085.1 of Oncorhynchus gorbuscha. Classification (NCBI taxonomy): domain Eukaryota; kingdom Metazoa; phylum Chordata; class Actinopteri; order Salmoniformes; family Salmonidae; genus Oncorhynchus; species Oncorhynchus gorbuscha. The sequence continues at coordinate 263,685 of NW_025745734.1, read as the reverse complement.
GGTTCATTCTGCCTCAGGAAGTATTAACTCTCCGCTCCAGGCAGATAGTCAGTCAGTCAGGCTATAAACAAACAGTACTGTGTAGTCTACATCAGGGTTGGGGTTCATTCTGCCTCAGGAAGTATTAACTCTCCGCTCCAGGCAGATAGTCAGTCAGGCTATAAACAAACAGTACTGTGTAGTCTACATCAGGGTTGGGGTTCATTCCGGTTTTTGGATTCAGTCAATTCATTGAAATTCACTTAATGAATGACTGAATTGACAAGTGAATTCAGGCCAACTGTGCTGTGTGTTGTGTTGAGGAGAGTGTGTGGTTCACTACCGTACTGTACCTCGACTCTGTAGTGACTCCTCATTTCCCTACGGTGAAAGCCTCGTTGTGTATTGAGTCTAATCTCTAACCCAAACCTTGTAGTTCTGCAGTGCGCAGCAGGACAATGAGACACTGATATATCGTCGGAGAAATTCGTGTTTTTCCTTTTTCCAAGTTAAGATAAATGTTTTGTCAAAGATGCCGCTGGCTCCCTGTCATCATCACAGATGTCATTAGTCTTGCTGTGACAGTGGGGAGGGGTGGTGGAGGAGGGGTTCCCTGCCCCACCATACAGATAGGAGGAGATGGGGTGTGGTTGGGGGTGACATATTGATCCACAGTTCAAAGGAATACCTGATTTATAGGTTTTTTTCAACACCTGTAAGTGTCACCCCCAGGCTAAGTCATACTTCCAGATCTTTAGTGCCGAGACAGAGCCCAGCTGAGGCAGCAGAAGACTGTGTGTGTGTGTGTGTGTGTGTGTGTGTGTGTGTGTGTGTGTGTGTGTGTGTGTGTGTGTGTGTGTGTGTGTGTGTGTGTGTGTGTGTGTGTGTGTGTGTGTGTGTGTGTGTGTGTGTGTGTGTGTGTGTGTGTGTGTGTGTGTGTGTGTGTGTGTACAGCTGTAGGATCTCAATTTGATCAACCTTTTGCAGGAGACCTTTAAAACTTGTGGTGTATTTGAGAGTTAAAAAGTCTTCTTAAGAAAAATGTATCAACCCCTCCAAAAATGTCATTAATTATAACCCACATAATAAATGTACTTTCCTGTTGCAGCAGGACTATTTTCCTGCTGTCACTCTCAGAAATAAAATGGTTCCAAATAAAATAAAATCAAATCAAATCAGAAGCGATTATCCGCTGTCCCCATAAGAGAACCCTTTCTGGGGGCAAGTAGAACCTTCTATGGAAAGGGTCCTACATGGAACCCAAAAGGGTTCTACTTGGAACCAAAAACAGTTCTTCTTCAAAGAGTGTAGCAGATTGTCTGAAATGAGGATTTGACGTGTGTGTCTGTACAATGCCTTCAGAAAGTATACAGACCCCTTCACTTTCTACACATGTTGTTGTGCTACAGCCTGAATTCAACATGGATTACAAAAACAAAATCTCACCCATCTACACACAATATATGACAAAGTAATGACAAAGTGAAAACATGTTCTTAGACATTTTTGCAAATGTCTTGAAAATTAAATACAGGAATATATCATTTATGTAAGTATTCACAGCCCTGCGTCAATACATGTTAGAAGCATCTTTGGCAGTGATTACAGCTGTGAGTCTTTCTGGGTAAGTCTCTAAGAGCTTTGCACACCTGGATTGTACAATATTTGCCCATTATTATTTTCATATTTCTTCAAGCTCTGTCAAATTGGTTGTTGGTCATTGCTGGACAACCACTTTCAAGTCTTGCCAAGGATTTTCAAGCAGAGTTAAGCCAAAACTGTTACTCGGACACTCAGGAACATTCACTGTCTTCTTGCTAAGCAACTCCAGTGTAGATTTGGCCTTGTGTTTTAGGTTATTGTCATCCCGGTGTCTGGTGGAAAGCAGACTGAACCAGGTTTTCCTCTT